>NC_041346.1:5935771-6235771 GCF_004354835.1 Perca flavescens | reverse complement strand
TGTGTTTAAAACTACGACCGATTATGGATGGAAAACGCTCCTGTGGGTCATATTAGAGGTAGGAACAAGTGACCCATATCGTCGTAGGTTTGGAGGACTTGTTGGGTTATACACTTGCGTACTGTGCGTGAGCCCCAAATTAATTTATAAAGCACAACAGCAGACCAAAGTGCTGTACAATCAAATATAATACAGATACATCAACAGAACACGGTAAAAACAGAAAAACTCGATTGTGCGATCGCATAATTCAATGCATAATCAGCCATTTTTTAAGAAAACGTGCCACATTATCAAGGATTTTTGCCCACAACAATCACAAAAGAACTCCGCATTTTTCTGGAAGGACTGAGTAAAGATACAAGGACCAGTTTAAAGACAAAATGACAATAATAGTAAGGCAACTACCATAGTGTGTTTAAAGCCTGAGAATAAATAAATGTGTTGTAAGACGGGATTTAAAAACCAGGCACTGTAGGGGCCAGTAGAAAGGCAACTCATTCCAGAGGTTGGGGGCTACAACTGTAGAGGCGCGCTCAAAGATTCTCTTAGGTGCCATCCACACGGAGATGCTTTTTGATGCAAACGCACATGTTTTGCATCGTTTGGGCCGATCGTCCAAACAGATCCTGTAAACGCACTGCCTGAAAACGCACTTTTTTTAAACCTGGTCCCAGGGTGAAAAATTTCTAAAAGGGCTTCCTTTTGGCTTTGTTTGGATGGTGAAACCGCATACCGTTCGTATCAATGATGTCATCGCCCCACCACTCAACCTCTTTTACACCCTCTCTTACCCGCGGCCACTGACACACACGACTGCGGTGAAGCTAAGCGAGCATATCCCATCTCCATGGTCAAACCAGCTCACTTCATCTAAATACTTTGTCTCTGCTCCCTGACACTTTCCTCTGGATTCTACACAAGAAATATTGCTAACGTTATGTAGCTAACGTTAAACATCGCTAAAGTAGCTGACCACTCCAGCAGCGACGTAACGTTAGCGTTAGCTGCTATGGCTATCTGTTTATAAAGTGGAAGTAGACAACTTATCAACTAGCTAGCTAATCTGTCTGCTTATCAACTCCTTGAACGGATTATAGTAACTTTTACCACGGCTTATTGCAGAAAGGCTACTGCAAGAAAAACGAGTAGATTATCAAAAAGACATTGGATCATTGATGTTTGTTTGACTGCCGATGTTAGCGCGCTAACGTTAGCTCGCTGCTAGCGCGTTGCAATCATGTCCGATGGCAGACAGAATTGCAAAATAAAAAGCAATCCAACAGCACACTATACAATGTAAACAACGACATGTTTTCTTGCGGCAGCCTTTATAAAATGAGCAGTGGTAAAAGTTATTATAGTCCACGGATGTATTAAGAGAAGTCTAGCTAGTCATGTTATGATGGGAAGTGGAAGTGACTATGCTCTTCTTCTCCGTTTTTTGGTGAATTTCTGTAGCAGAAACAGCGCTGCCTATAGTGTAGTGAACGTTGTGTGGTCGGATGTAAAGTTATATCTGCATAATGTAATAATGTTGTCTTTTGCTAACATTAGATATTTATACAGCTGAAAGAAATATTTTTGTTTGTGAACTTTGCTGCTCAGATCTCACGAGAGCGTGTTCCTGAGACAGGTCTCAAACAAAGTTCATTTTCTCCTGATGTGGCCATCTGAAAAATGCCATTTCCTTGTCATAATTTTCGGGGGATATGTGGCTTGTGAAAAATGCTATAAATACCATAAAGTAGAGTACCATAAAGGTCCTGCATTTTTAGCTGTGGCCTTCATATAAAAAGGTCCTCAGTAGGGGCTCAACAGACAGATTGCATCCCAAATTGCGAAATAAATCCCCAAAGGAAACACCACTCACCTTATGCTATAACAATAGACATGAATTGAGTGAATATCATCACTCTGAGTCACCAGCCAAACAAAATGTTCTCAGGTTGTCAAGTCAAACCAAGAAGACAAACTAACATGGATGTTGTGAAGCGAATGATGTGTTGAGGTGTGTTTGTATAATGCTGACAGAATAACACGGGTCGGTTAAGGCTGATATGATGCATCATCTGTGTGCAGAACAGATAATCACATTAACGGTGTCACAACTGGCTGTCTGGAAAGATATCAATCTAAAATGTCAGCATGTAAAGTTATGCAAACGTTAGAGTTAATAGGGAACATGCAAAATCACTGAAAAAACACCACACCTAAATGAGAGAACACATCATTTGTTAGTACAGTGCAAAATAGCCCATGTGAGAGGTTTTCTGACCTAAGACAAAAGTACAGTTTTTAAGTTGAAATGACTAAAACTACTTGCTTAAGGTTAGAGAAATTGCATCTTCATGGTTAAAACTAACCATACATTTGTCTCGCTTTGCCGGACCATCCTCCACGGCGCTGCGGGGGAGGGTCTGGCTAGTCTACATAGCATTCCGGGATGGGAGAAAAACGTGCTCTGGTTTTTTGGCATTTCTTTAAACCCATCACAAATCGCCATGGGATGGAATAGTCTCGGGAGGAACTTGTTTTGGTGGAACGTTTACTTTCAAAAGTTGTTTTAGTCGTGCGTGAGAAAACACAGGTTGGACAGATAGTCTAGCTAGCTGTCTGGATTTACCCTGCAGAGATCTGAGGAGCAGTTAACCATAGTCCTCATACAGTCCTGCCAACCTGGAACAGTCTGGGGTCATGGTTTCAACAAGTACCATATGCCGCACACTAAACCAAACAGGGCTTCATGGGCGAAGGCCAAGGAAGACACCATTGCTGAGGAAAAGACATAAAAAGGAACGACTGATATTTGCCAACGAGTAGCTGGACAAACCGCAGTCCTTCTGGGAAAATGTTCTGTGGACAGATGAAACAAAAATAGAGCTTTTTGGCAATGCACACCAACAGTCTGTTTACAGACGGAGCAATGAAGCCTACAAGGAAAAGAACGCCCTACTAACAATTAAGCATGGTGGAGGCTCTGACCGTATCACAGGAATCATGAAATCAGAGAATTATCAATTATTGATTTTAGAGCGAAATGCCCTACCCAGTGTAAGAAAACTTGGTTTGAGTCAAAAATCCTGGGTCCTCCAGCAAAACAAAGACCCAAAGCACACATCCAAAAGCACGCAGAAATGACTGAAAAGGAAAAAACGGACTGTTTTAAAATGGCCAGCAATGAGTCCTGCTCTCAATCCAATTGAAAATCTTTGGGGTGAGCTGAAATCTGCTATTGGGGAAAAGAACCCCAAATTGCAAAGGAAGTGGGAGAAAATACCAGCTGAGAAGTGCAAAAAGCTTATAGATGGCTACAAGAAACGTTTGGAGGTTGTCATCAGAAGCTGTTTCCATCCACACGTTTTTATCCGAATTACGTGATATCGAATGAAAAATGCCTCCTGGAAACAGTAAAATTCGATAGAATTTCATGAATATCGACTCAAATGAAATACGTTCGATCTAATTGGATTTTTTCTTGATCGATATACGACTAATGCGATAAACGCTGATGGAAACGTTATTTGCCGAATAAATTAATGAATTGCGATTAAGTTTTAGGTCATTTTATGGTTGCAACCCACCACAAAACGAAGAAGAAGAAGTTTTAGTTCATTTCTGCCCAGTATTTCCGCTGTTTGCACACATTGAATTTAATTTACCAGAAAAATATAACAGCTATTTTAGATAGCAAAAATCTAAGAAATGCCATAATTTATCAGGAACTCGCGAAGGAAATGACCAACAAACGTTACGACAAGCCGTGGGACGTCCTCCGAAGTAAATGGAAGGGGCTCAAACAACGATACATGTCTCAAACAATAGAGTTGTCTCGCAGCGGTGCCGGAGGGAAAATAAAAGGCAAGTTCCACCTTTTTGATGAGCCGGATCAGATCCTCGGCCAAAGGCCCATCGGAGCTTCCTTGGCTTCTAATATTAACAACAACAACTACTTTTGTCTAGCAAAGCTTTGTTCGCAAAAGTTTGCTTGAATGTTGTGCGATTCACATTGCACTTTTCTGCTCTTTTTGCACTTCTGGTTGGACGCAAACTGCATTTCGTTGTCTTTGTACTTGAAAAGTATTGACAATGACAATAAAGTTAAATCTAATCTAAAAAACGGAGCGTTTTAGACAGAGGGTGATTACAGGTATTTTCAGACAGACAGTATGAGAAAAATAATGGTGTTTTTGAACATTAAAGCATGTAAACATATCCTAGTAGAACCCCAAAGTGTGAACCTGAAAATGCACAATACATGTCACCTTTAACAATGATTTAAATGATTATGTGTAATTTGAGAGGTGCTGCTCATGGTGATAAACCCACAATAAAATAAATAAAAACACTCTAAAGTTCCCCCTAATCTACGGAGCTTTTAAGTTTTGGGTTTTACAGCACATACAAATTGTAAATTGGTAAAATGAATAAATTCTAGTTGAATATACGGAATGGTTCACCATCAGCGCTTTCCCAGCACCGACCAGCAGACAGACAACAACAAGCCGGGGAAGAAAGTGAAAAAGTTAGCAGATAAAGAGACAAAAAATGTTCTCAGGAGCTGGAGCCCAAAAACAGCGTAGACAGGTAGACACAAACATGACTCCATTGAGATGATAATATTCTGTTGTAGGATGTGTAAACCAAAAACTGCAAAAACTTTAGCAGAACTTACATAATATATCAATAATATAGGTTGTTCCACTGCACCCAAATGGGAAAAAAAATATAAAATCAGATGAAAGAAAGAAAGAATGAAAGAAAGCAAATAGAAAACAGGAAATTCAGGGAGAAAAGATATTCTGTTAAGCGGTTTCTCGGGCAGGTGGCCTGTGATCTGTTCTCAGTGGCTAATACTGAATGAAATGTGAGCAAATTATAACAAACCTATTTCTTTCTTCACTTCTTTCATTCTTCCATTAGTTCAGCACTGTATGATCCTAAGTCATCTTCAATTTAAGAAAAAGCCAAGCTGAGCTGTTAACTTCTTGCTGCTTCACTTTCATTATCAACATGTGAACGCAGGAACGAGTTACATAACACTCAAACAACATATCCTGGTTTAGTCTGAGAGTGATAACCTTGAAACAGAGCAGAAATGCACATGGTCTGACACAGTACGTCTGTCACATCTGGGTCCAAACTGAGCTGCAAAACTCATCCTGGATACAGTAGATAGAGGCTATTAAATGCTGTATAGTTTCGAAATACTAGCCTACAGGTATATAACAGAAAAAAGAGATATACACATATAAACCAGTGCACTAAAGATACACTGATAAATGATGTATTATACCTGAATTCCTTGGCATAAATTAGGATTACAAGTCATTACTGTACGATTTAAATACAAATTATTTTAGCATTTAAAGTAAAAATGTAAGTTGTTCAAGCAAATCCAGCCTCTCTCTTTCAGTCAGCAGCAGAATTCAAGTTTCCGTCCAAATCTAACGCAATCTTTGAACAAATTTCCAGATCAGAATGTACCAAGTTGCCACCACATCATGGGGGGATAACTTGTTTGCAAGGTTGTAATGTGTGCACTGTTTTTTGGTACACTTACTAAATTTGGGTCGGATCACAGTTTCGAAGTGAATCAAACTCTAGTGCACTTGAAAGAGAACCGAGACCCAGGTTTTCAGGCGGTACCAGAGTTTGGTTGGTTTGCACCAACGTTTGAATGAGCTTTTAAATCACCCCAAACCGACAAAACGCTTCAGTGTTTGGTTAAAACCAAGGGGGTAAGTGTGCATCTTGAAAGCGTACCTCCAATGGGGAGATTCTAGGCTGACAAGCCCTCACTTCCCGTTAGCATCCCATTGACTCCCATTCATTTTGGCGCCACTTTGACAGCGAATAACTTAACATCTCAAGCATTTAAATTTAATTTAATTTATACATTGTTTATTTCTAAAGAAACACGACAATGTATAAAAGGCTCCATTACCTTGTACCTCACGTTATGGCTCCATAGCAGATGTTTTTCTAAAAATAGGCTAACGATTGTGTCATAACCACGCGACTTTCTGTCACACAGTGCAGAAATTACCGTATAGTCAGGAGAAGCTCGCAGGCAGTTTCGACTTACATGAGCTGTTTAAGTTTAATTACTAACGTTAACTAGCATGTTAGTTAGCAATAATTAGCCTGTGCCTATGTTATCTCCTAACATATACATTACATGTCATTTAGCGGATGCTTTTATCCAAAGCTACTACCAGACAGGTTGCTCACATCACCTCTACGTCGTCAAGCTCAGTTTGAGGCTGCGCAGTAACGCTCAGCCATCACCGGAAAAGTGACTTCATGGTCTTCATAGAAATATATGCCGTCGCTGTGTCCGTTCTTTTACTGTCAATGGTTAAAACAGCTCACCTTTTCACACCTAGTTTGCTGTGGTCCGAATCAGATGAGTTCGTAAACTTGGAGCCTTTTCCCCTTGGTTCGGTTTCTTTTCCACAAAGAAAAATCTGAGCAAACCAAAACGCATCACTACAAACCATGTGAGAATATTCACTAAGCCTTTGGGTCTGATGTCCATCCATCCATCCATCTTCGTCCGCTTATCCGGTGTCGGGTTGCGGGGGGAGCAGCTCTAGCAGGGAACCCCAAACTTCCCTTTCCCGAGCAACATTAACCAGCTCCGACTGGGGGATCCCGAGGCGTTCCCAGGCCAGGTTGGAGATATAATCCCTCCACCTAGTCCTGGGTCTTCCCCGAGGCCTCCTCCCAGCTGGACGTGCCTGGAACACCTCCCTAGGGAGGCGCCCAGGGGGCATCCTTACCAGATGCCCGAACCACCTCAACTGGCTCCTTTCGACGCAAAGGAGCAGCGGCTCTACTCCGAGCTCCTCACGGATGACTGAGCTTCTCACCCCTATCTCTAAGGGAGACGCCAGCCACCCTCCTGAGGAAACCCATTTTGGCCGCTTGTACCCTGGATCTCGTTCTTTCGGTCATGACCCAGCCTTCATGACCATAGGTGAGGGTAGGAACGAAAACTGACCGGTAGATCGAGAGCTTTGCCTTCTGGCTGAGCTCTCTTTTCGTCACAACGGTGCGATAGATTGAATGCAATACCGCACCCGCTGCGCCGATTCTCCGACCAATCTCCCGCTCCATTGTCCCCTCACTCGCGAACAAAACCCCAAGGTACTTGAACTCCTTCACTTGGGGTAAGGACTCATTCCCTACCCGGAGAAGGCATTCCATCGGTTTCCTGCTGAGAACCATGGCCTCCGATTTAGAGGTGCTGATCCTCATCCCAAGGGTCTGATGTGTCTGGGTAAATACAGAAAGTAAATACAACAAGAACATCCTGTGTTCTGGACTAATGCATATTTCCGAGAGAAACATTGCCAGGCAATTCTCCAACTAGCTGCCTACTATATTTATTACACAAGCTGCTACAGTTTGCGTGCGTCCTAGGGTGCAACGCATAACTGGCTAGAGAGGCCATTTAGCTCAAACTTGCAGAGTACACCTGGTAGTTGGGTCGGATCTAGGTTGAATCAGGTTCCCACCACAAACAAACCACTCCTTTTTGCCTAAATTGACTAAAATTGCAGGTGTGAAATTGCCCTTAGAGAAAGACCCAAGAAAGGAGCTAATGTTTAGCCGAGCTGGCTCTGGAGATGACAATGTCGATCTGTCAGTCAGACTGTCTGTCAGTTGCTCAGTGGGTAGCTCAGTCCAACACTTTGGTCCAGTATAAAATATGTCAACAGCTATTGGTACAGACAATCATGCTGTCCAGAGGATGAATCTTCATGATCTTGGTAACCCTGACTCTTTAACCAGCTCCACCATCATGTCATTTGTGGTTTTGAGTGAAATGTCTCAACAACTATTGGTTGGATTGGCATGATATTTGGTTCAAACATACACGTTCCCTTCAGGATTCATTGATATAGTTTGGTTATCTCTTACCTTTTCCTCTAGCGTCATCAACATGTCTAGAATTTCATTTGTCAGAAGTATTTGGTTTATGACCATATTTCTGTAAAAATAATGACATTTTGTTCTAATTAGAAAGCATTGCTAACACACTAAACTAAGATGGTGAACATGGTAAACAATATACCTGCTATCCATTATGCCTCCTTCATACCAGGGACGCTGGGTTGCAATGGGTCTCAGTCCACTGGGCAGGGGCGTAATTTACAGTGGGAAGATACAGGGGACTCTTTCAGAGGGCAGTATTGGACCCCCGCCCCCACTTTTTACAGTGCATAAACTAACCTTATATCTAAAATAACAGGAGAAACTGCAAGCACTAAGACCACTCCCCCTCCTTTCTCCCTATGTGCTCTCAATCAAAACGATTTAAACAGCCAACCAGCAGCTCAGCAGAAATGTTAGCAATGTCCAAACTCTGCAAATTACAGAAGACAGAGGACATGAGACATTTTTTTACCCGCACATACACCTGCCCGACCAATCGCAAGTCAATCATAGCTGCCAATTATGACGTTTCCCCCCGTTTTAGCATCAAATAACAAACTAAAACGTATCGGAAAAATGTACACTTGAACATCAGCGTGATGAAGTACTAGGCTACCTAATGAAAGAAACCATCTTTTGGAAAAAATATTTGACGTGTACTTTAATGGTTTAGTTTGGGCCATGTAACATCTACTAACATGGAGGGGGCTGGGTTTATGACCTATACTGTAGCCAATGTTTTGGCTTCACTTTTGGGGAGGTGTAATGTCGTTCATCCTTATATACAGCATGATATATAGACCCCCACCGGCCATATTTGAAGTCACCAGCTCTTTCTCTAGAAAACTACAGACATGAATGAAGACTGACAGACAGATGGGAAGAAAAAAATAATAAATGAAAGGAGTGAATTTAAAATGTGATGATAGTGGTGGCCGAGGAAATAGCAGGGCTGAGTCACTGGGAGGAATTAATGACACACACACACACACACACACACACACACACACACACACACAGTGTTTTTGCCAAACACCTGTGTAATCGTACAGCTGTGGAGAATGCTGGGAAAGGACCGGGGGAACTGAGCACCGCACAGCTAATACCCTTTGATTCCACCCGGATCACTGAGTGTGTGTGTGTGTGTAAGTGTGTGTAAGTATGAGTGTGTAAAAGTGTGAGTGCTCTTGGAGATTGGAGAGAAAGGGAGAGAGGGAGGAAAAGCAGGAGAGTGGGTGAGTGTTGGCTGAAGTTTGTTTTGTGTGTGTGTGTGTGTGTGTGTGTGTGTGTGTGTGTGTGTGTGTGTGTGTGTGTGTGTGTGTGTGTGTGTGTGTGTGTGATCTGTCCCCAGTATCAGCATTCTGGAACATTCCTTCATCCTCCTCCTCCTCCTCCAGCTGAACTCATCAAGTGCCCTGTTCCTAAAACCACTAAAACAATCCACCACAGAGGAAGAACCTGCTGTCACTTGTTTTTTTTAGAAGAAACCTCTCTTTAATACCACAAAATGTCTGCTATTTCAGCTATCTCTTTCTTTTATTCAGACTTCACTCCTGTAGGAGTGAAGTTCATCAATCATTTCTTCTTCCTGGGGTAGTCTGCCTTTCTCCAGGGTGAAAAAAAACATTAATTTGACCTGAAATCACAAAGCTTTAATCTGAATTTGTTTGAGCAACGTGCCGCTTTTCGTGTTTCTGAGCTAAAGTTGCATGGACTAATATAATAATAATTATATAAAAAGGTCCAGCACTGCTCACTCACCGGTGTATGATGGTTTATGTAACACAAATGATGCAGGATGGCATCATCGAACCAATGAATGAGTAGCTGTCAGTCCGTAAAATAGCAAGTCTACACTTCTGGGTTAACACAGTCCCAACAGTCAACAATGGATCGGATTCTTTTATTTGATCAACTGAACCAATCTACAGGTACGATAAGAGACTTATAGGTGGACGTTTTCCATATGGCACTTAGAAAACTGCCATATGGATGGGACGGAATGTGAGAGACAGAAATCCTTGATGAAAAGATGAACCATGAATACAAAAAAAACTAAAAGAAAAGTACAATAATGCACAATATACAGAAATATAATTAAGATTTTTGAATTAGATTCATATACATGTAGTTCAAGCGGAGGTTTTTGGAGTGAGCTACAAATTCCCAGCTTCCACATGTGACTGGAATGTGAGCAGCCCCACCTGCTCACTCAGGTAAAAGTGATGATTATTAACAGTTAAAGACCCGAGGAGTAACTGAGGTTCTTTGCAGTGGGAGAAGCTCAGCAGGTGTCAAATCTCAAACGTTTAGGCTTCTCTCCTGTAGAATTCTGTGTTGATTTGGGTTTGAGAGTGTGAGGGTGGATGTTTCTAGAAGCCTCTGTGTGTGTGTGTGTGTGTGTGTGTGTGTGTGTGTGTGTGTGTGTGTGTGTGTGTGTGTGTGTGTGTGTGTGTGTGTGTGTGTTATCCTTGGCCTGGGTGTTTTTTGGGGATAAGGAGGCGGGTGCCAAGCAGATGGTTTACACAGGTGTCTCCAGTATGTATGTACTGTATGTGTGTGTGTGTGTGTGTGTGTGTGTGTGTGTGTGTGTGTGTGTAGAGCGTATAAAAGAGAGAAAGAGGGGGCTTGGGAGAGGCAGCTGGGGTCAAGTTCAGGCCACTTCCTTCTGTTTATAAAGTAAAAGTTGTTCTCTCAGTTAAGTACAGCTGTATCTCTGGTGTTTATATGCATGTTGAATTTGCCCATTAAAAAACAAAATCCCCTAATCACTTAACTTACAAAAAAAGTTCTTACACTTGGCATAGGTGGAAAAGTCGGCATGCAAATACTTTTGTCCATCAGTTCTATCGAGTAATAATTGCATTTTACCCCACCCCCTACCCAAAGTAACTGATGAGATCTGGAGACATTAACATTAGGAAGTCAGCCAGGTCAAGAAACACAGGCAGTCGGACAATCAGACAAACCAGATCACTTTGTTTCATCACCCTATTTCATCAATGCCTTCATCCTAACTTCATTACCATCATCATCATCATCATCATCATCATCATCATCGTCGTCGTCGTCGTCATGGCTGTTGTAGATGATTCAGTAATTATATGGCCATTTTCCTGGATTATTTCAAATGGAAAAAATATTCTGCTCTTGCCTCTCGCATCCTTCCCGTCTGCTGAATCCACACTCATACAGCACAAGTCCTAAAAATGATCTTTAACAGAAATAAGGGCTGATTATTTTTACCTCCTCTTGATTTATTAAACGCAAATGTAGGTTGCCGTGTTCGACTTGGACTTCTGCTGACTGGCCGCGGACGACTCACAGTAGCCATGTGGGAGCACATTTGAATATTGCTATTGTGCTTAAGAGCAACGTTGAGGGGTGTGTGCGCGCGTGTGTGTGTTGAGAGGTTAAAAAGGAAGGCAGAGGTGCCGAGTCAGCAAACAGAAAGGAGAGAGAGAGAGAGAGAGAGAGAGAGAGAGAGAGAGAGAGAGGGTAAAGTTGAGAGATATTCTGGGAGAGAGAGGGGAAAGAATGACCTACAGAGAGGGAGCTAGAGAGAGGGAAAAGTAAAAATTGGAAAAAGAAGAGAGAGGGGTGAGAGAGGAAGATGGGGAACCATGGATTTGCTGGTTTTTACCAAACTCAAATCAACACAGATGGGAAAGAGGCTGCTTCATTTTGCCAACACATGCAACGCTGAGGTCTGGTCTTTGTGGTGTGTGGTGGTGTGTGTGTGTGTGTGTGTGTGTGTGTGTGTGTGTGTGTGTGTGTGTGTGTGTGTGTGTTCAGATGCTGTATAAAAATAACAGAACCACTTCAGTTGCAAAGCTCGCTCTCAAATGCTTCAGTTGATACAAGGAGTGTGTTTGTTAGAGCCGCAACACACACACACACACACACACACACACACACACACACACACACACACACACACACACACACACACACACACACACACACACACACACACACACACACACACACACACACACACCCTTTGGGTGTACTCAGCGTTTTGAACTACAACCTTTACATCCTGCGAAAACAAACTGGTCAGCAGTGATGTAAATGTTTAAAACTTTAAAGGCCCTGACACAGAAAGGCCCTAGACCAAGTCGCCCTAGTTTGTGGGGTGCGTCCCACCGGCTGAAACCGGTGGCGAGGAAAGCAAACAAACAACTGCACACACAGAAGGCTCTTCTCATTTTTCGTCTCATCTGATCAACACATACTGTAAGAGCGGTCAAAAGTGGCCAAAAACGACGTTTGAATGTTCCTACAACGTTTGGAATAGCAATTTTTGCACAATATGTCCATAATATGGCAAATGTACGAGATATACATAACTACTTGTGTTGGTATAGTTCTACGTATCGACACAATACAAAATAAACTAACGGCCGTAATACAAAATAAACTAAAGGCCGTAATAGACCTCCTTCTCTCTGCACTGCTAAACAATTAGCCCCAAAGCAAGCAAGCTAGCATAGTAGCCATCTGGCCAGCTTCTAAATTACTAAAATGTAACAAATTGATGTTTCATTCACGCAATCTTGTCACATCGTAAGAAAGACTATTGTGAGTGAAAATTTTGTCTGGCTAATTTTCTAGGATGGCATGTTGAGTAGGTGGAATTAGCAAGCTAACGTTAGCTAACTAGCATAGGGTGACCGGACGACCTGGTTCAACCGGGACAGTCCCGATCCTATGTTGCATGTCTCGAGTCCCGACAAAAGCCTGTCGGGACGCTAAAATGTCCCAGTTTACACCAACCACTATGAAATTGTCCCGGTTGTCAGCGATGACATAGCCGACGTGGTCTCATTATAGCCCGATCATTAACTAAACCCAGGCAGAAAGACTAATAAAGTGTCCAGCGTATGATTTTTACAATGTGTGTGGTTGTGTGTCAGTCAGTCGTAGTGGTCTGCGTCTGAATATCTGTGCAGCCAGCGTTACATTGTAGATTTGTAAACATTGTCGCAATAGCTCTTCTTATCTGTCTCGTTTTAACTAGCGGACGAGCGCTGGGTTGAAACGTTCGCGCATTTCAATGGCCAGCAGATCAGTGAACCTTCTCTGAATAAATAAATGTTAAAAAAATAATAATCGCAAAAACTCAAGACACCAGGGAGAGGATACGAGAGGACGGGGAAGCCGTCTACAAACCAATCAATTACAAGTATGTGAGACGCGGCTCACGTATGTGATGACCACAGGACGTATGGCATGTATAGTTCTTAAGTGCCTTGTATAACTGCAGTGTGAACCCAAAACCTACTCTATCAAATGTATGCAATGTGACAAAAACATGAACCTTGGTTTGGACTTTTAGGTGGGAAAAGGCCCTTAATTACCATGAGTTTACACATGTCACGTTACAGAGGTCCGTTCCAGGTAGGAGGTTTAACAAACTCTGAGTCTAACCCTGATGTCTGAGTTGATTTACCCCGAGATGGGAAACTGAGTTTTCGGTTCCAGAACAGCTGATTTGAGTTGGTTCAATCAGCTCGGAGTATGTTCGCTCAGGGTTACGCGCGTGCACAAAAGGCAGTACGAATGGAGCCATGATTCTACGATTCACCATGGTAACAACCACAAACAAACGGGTCGGCGGAAATACTCATGCACACATACAGCGAGTTTGAACATGTATTTCGTTAAAAAAGCACGACAGCGGCTGCTGCTGCAAAAGAGAGAGAATTGGTGTGGGAGAAAATTGCTGCTCGAGTCAATGCGTACGCATTCACAGTGTATTAATTTCATATTTAATCACAGTTAACTTATAATATTACTGGTGAAAACTGGAATTGTATTACACCTATAATTTCATTTAGGTGCAATCCTGTGGGGGAAAAAGTAAACTATAGGCTACTAATCCCATTCTGAGGCTGCAACACCATGATCATTAACAGAACTATAATGTATAATCATTTATTTATTTTTAATGGCTCTACTGTCCAGGGAACACTACAACCATAGTAACTGACTCCGAGGTTAAGTTACCTCTCTTTCTGGAACGAAAAAACCCAGAGTTTCCCTCATCCCAGGGTTAACAAACTCAGAGTTTGAGCCTCTGATTGGCAAGCATCTCTGACACTCCCACAAAATGAGAGAAAACATACCTCAAAGCCTGTTGCACACCGTTCCTTGGAAACATGTCATTCAACCAGGAAACTGTAGCAAAAACGGTGCACACCATTTAGAGATTGCATGTGCCCCAGGAACACTTGGAAACGTGACTGGCAAAAACAGGCAGAACTCCCAGACACCAAAATATTCCAAAATGACACCAGACAAAGGGAGCACACAGACTGAACCCACAAGGCACGGGTTGTAACGAGAGACAGGTGACATGAGGGCAAGATGAACAGGTGAGACACATCAGGGACTAATCAGACTCAACAGGAAGCTGTGACAAATGCTGCGTTCATGCCACCTCGGAATAACAGACACACCGCCCCCCTTGGTTACGATGTTTTTCCGACTGGCAGCGTTCACATGGTCGGGATGCGTGTTCTTCTTCTTCTGTTATATTGGCGTTTGGCATAACAACTTGCTGCATGACTGCCACCATCGGTTGGCCCTAGCCGAGAGCATCAGGTGTGTGAAAACATGGAGGCCACAATAACAGAAGATTCTCTGCTGTTTTCTTATGCGAGCATCCAAACAGCACATCGCCAGGTGTTTGTTTGTGTTATCTGCAGGACAACGAACGGGAAAAGACACGGATAATGTGTTGTTTTTTTATACATGGGCCTATTTATGAATAATTTTAAACATATTATGTCTGTCTATGTTTATTGGCAGAGGAATTTGTCCACAATAAATAGTTTATTATCATTGAAATATGTACAGTAAACCAAAGTCGCCTCCATCAAACGTCAGTTGTCAACAACGCATCACCAACTGGGGAACTCGGGTATCAAAATCCAGCCCGAGTTTCCCACCTCTGATTCCCACAGGACGTTACGTGAATGGTGATGTCTTCACTCGGAAAAACGTTTTTCCGATGTCCACGAACGCACGGTCAGACACATGAAATCAAACATTACGAAATAATACAGGAAGAAGTAAAGCATGCAAACACACAGAAGGATGGATCTAGGAAAACAAAACAGAGAACAACACAAAAGAACACATAAGGGCACAACATAACCACGGAGAAGAAACGATTATACAAAATACAATACGAAAACAATACAGGAAACAGAGAAGAAATAACAGGGAAACCGCAAACAAACAACACAGCGAATGAATAAACCAAACAAAACAGGAAATGGCAACACTGAAACTTCAGGGGCCAATTGATTTTAAAAAGGACATTTAATTTAACCTTCTTTTTTTTTTAAAGATGATTTTTTGGGGGCTTTTTCCCTTTATAAGGGCAGCAGGTTGGATTCAAACCCTGTGCCCCTGCAGGACTCAGCCGACATGGGGCGAACGCTCCCACTGGGTGAGCCAGAGGCCGCCCCAGAATCATAATTTAACCTTCTTATTTTTAATCATTTTTTCATTATAATTTTTTTCATTTTCGTAGATGGAATTTAGAAAATTCCCAAAGTAGGATCTTGTTGACTGTAGGCAGTGTTACTCCGGAACCGAGGCGGAGTCATTAGGTTTCCATTAAAGGCGGTGTGTGTATTTCCACTGAGTGCCGGAGAGCTCCGCAGCAATTCAGCACATGGCAGATTGTGCGGGACAGGAAGTCGAGCACAGAAACAAAATAAAACATCCGGTTAATTTTCAAAATAAAACACACCGTGCTCACGGCGGATCATATTACCCTGCACTACACCTTGAAAACGTCATAATGGGCGGGGATCAGGCCTGAAACAAACTGTTGTTTGGTTGTGTGGTTCCATTTATAGAAACTACATCCTGTTATATCGCGCGATCGTACGTGAATTTGCGAGATCTCGTGGGTAGAAATAGCACTTTTTGATTGCATACCAATAAAAAGCAAAAACATTGAGCCTTAATAATATTGAAATCCAAAGGAGATGTTATGACTCAGTCAAAGGAAATGAAGGAACTACACGTTGACATCAGCATTCAGACTTGTAAGCAATGTCAAGGCGTTTCAGAAACTTTTGATTTGTTACTAATTTTAAAAACATTGACTAAGAAGCCGTCCTCCTCTCTTCAGCTTTTCTGTTACATTTTTTTTTAAAGTGCCATGCCGCAACAAATTATATGTATATCAGCTGTGTTGTGTAAAGTGTTAGTACAGTTTAGTTGGGGTTTAGTTTGCACCTTCCACGATTGGACCGTCACAGGAAATATGTATTTACTACTTTAGTTTAGATCCTCTCTCTTATAATGAACACACAACTTATGAACGGACTCAGATTTTTGGCAGCTGTGAACCTGAGCACCTTCTGTGTGTTGATATTTAAATAAAAGGTCATTTATTGTTGGAAAGCTCGGCTTCCAAAATCTAATCAGAATATGTGTGGGAGTCTGTGTGTCTGTGTGCGTGTGTTTCTGTGTGTGTGTGTGTGTGTTTCTTCTCATTGAGCAGATTGCAGTATAATCTCCTGTTGATCCTTTTTTTCTGACCGTGTTCCCACACTGAAATAATTCTCATTAATTACATTTGGACTTTTCAGAGCTGAGTGTTGCTCAGTTTCATCCTGTTAAATGTTTACTCTCTGTCTAATTCTGTGAATAAAGACAAGTGCAGTGACAGTTTTGCAATGAACTGTAGTAGCTTGAATATTAATTAAAATATATGATATAACATTGTATTACCAGAAGCAGAAATCCACATGTACATTTTTTACCCTGCGGCATGCTCGGCCAGGGGGCAATTTCAATCTGGTGCACACTCTGGAGCGAAATGAAGAGGCCAGATCTATGAAGAACTTGCTGTGCTTTTGGAAACAATTTTATCATAAACATATACGTTGTATAGATATGAATGGTGACGACGCGGCAAAGAGTCACACCAACAAAGCATGGAAAACAAGACAAGAGTTTGACGCAGTGGTCAAAACACAAATCGACAGGTACTGTTGTATGACGTTTGCTTCAACAAACAAGACAGAGCCAAGCCAATCAGTGGGGAAGAATAAAACTGTCCAAACACAAAATCACTGGTCGGAGTCAGTTGACAAGTTTTTGTAAACTTGGAGCATTTTGTCCTTGGTTTGGCTTGGTTGCACATGGAGAAAAATCAAAGTGAACCAAAATATATCACTACAAACCACGCAAGAAAAGTTCACTCCGCTTATTGATCAGATGTGTCTAGGGTGGGAGCAAGAAAGCACTAGTGCATAATTGTCACATCTCCATGGTCAAACCAGCTCATTTCATTCAAATAATCAGACTTTTTTTTTGCCAGCAACGTTACTACTAGGGATGCACCGAATCCAGGATTAGGATTCGGCCGAATATTGGCCTTTTTGAACGGGGGTTCGATTTCGGAATTTTTTTCCATCGAACCAAACCCTACGCTTGCACTACACGCACTACACTGGCCGACGTAATGACGCCACTGTTGATTAGGCGAAGGTGTTTACGTAGGTGGAGCATGCGATGCAGTAGGCTGTGAGAAAGTGAAAATGGTGTTGTTTGGCAGTACTTTCAGTCAAAAGAAGGCCATTCAAGTCCAGCTACCTGTTCAATTTGCAATGCCGATTTGTCTCGTGGTGGCGAGGACCCTAAACAATACACAACATCGAAAATGTTAGGACATTTGCATATGAAACATCCAAAAGAATACGAGTTGTGCGTGAAGGAATCTACAGACAGCAGCCAAAATGCAGCAACTTCAGGTACGGCAAAGGAAGGAAAGTCACAGGATTCGGTATTCGGATTCGGCAGAATCTTAGCCAGTGGATTCGGTATTCGGCCGAACCCCAAAAATCTGGATTCGTTGCATCCTTAGTTACTACATCTGCTCTGGTCACCGAGACTTCGCTCTGCTGTATAGCGGCAGCCGGTTTGCTTGACTGCAGACTACTTCTGTGAGAGAAACACGGCAAGCTGCTACAGTTTGAGAAAGTTAGCTCAGACTTGCGGAGAACACATAACAGGAGTTGGTTCTTACCACAAAACGAACCGCACCAGAGCTTGATTGAAAGCGTACCCGCTAGTTTGGTCTGCTTTTGCTTGCGCATTTGAGTGTGATTGCCAAATTCACACCTGCCCAAAACGAACCGCACCAAGGGGGAAAACCAACTCTAGAGCCAGGTGTGAAAGCCCCCCTTTAGACAGCGCTTTGCCTTTGACCAAGTGAGAACTGACCCACATTTCCTCACTCCGAAAGCATAGAACTCTAATTGGTCAAGCAGTACAAAGAAACACACGCGCATATACACACCTCCCCCTTTCACCCTGGTTCAAGGTGAAATTGAACCTTTACCAATTATCTTTTTCTTTATAAAAAACACACCACTGACCTTTCTGACAGACAACCACAATATGTCTGTTTTTGTCACACCGAAACATTGTCACTATCACACACACACACACACACACACACACACACACACACACACGCACACACTCCTGGAGACACTTACTGTAGCAGGAAATACCACAGAGGTGGTTTTGAGTACTTTGCCAGGTATTTTTATTTTTGTCTGTCTGTTTGTCAGCAGCCAGATTTTGTCCCTGCGATAACTGTGCAAGTCAAGCAGCCCTTGTGACCGGTTGTCATATGAACCTGTTCATGAGAATGTGTTGTGTATATTGATGGTGCACTCTGAACATCTGGCTGAGGCCCCTCTTTAACCCTCTGAGGACGAAAGACGCACCGGCGCGTCCGTACGATGTTTGACAAAACTCCTAGTCAAGAAGTGATATTACAAAATTTCATTTCAGAAATGTATTTACTATTTGAATCATATATAACCTGAGACTTTGGCAAACTCATTCCAAGCACCAAAACAATTCGTACACCACATCATGAGTTAAAGTTTGGTTTCCAAAGAGATTCAAGAAATTTGGGTGTCAAAAAATTGGGTGTCACTACACAGAAAGCTGAAAGTTTGTTCTGAACATTTTCATATGACACACATGGGTATTGGATGTATGCAGATACCCTAAAAAGGTAAATTTAAGAAGATATGTGAAAAAGCCCTTAGACCTCAGAGGGTTAACTCCCACCTCCAGAAGAATTTCTCATGCATCCCGGGGGAAGGTTGGGGACTTGAACTCTGAGTGGACCACGTTCAAAGCCTCCATTGCTGAAGCAGCAGACACACAGTAAATTTTGAAGTGTTAAAGTGACACTCAAAGAGTTAAATTTAACACTATTCCTGAGTGTATTTGGTCCCACCTTGAATTAGTGTTAATTTGACTCTTTTCATAGTGTTAAAATTTTAGAGTTAAATTAACTCTAAATAGAGTAAAAATGTAAACACTCGCTTACACTGAATAGTGTTATTTTGAATTGACTCTTTTCATAGTGTTAAAATGTTAGAGTTAAATCAACTCTAAATAGAGTAAAAATGTAACACTCGCTTACACTGAATAGTGTTATTTTAATTTTACACTAAAGGTTAAATAACACTGGAGAGTGTAAATATTACCCTTGGAAGAGTTAATCATTTACTCTTCTACAATAACAAATCAACTCTGAGTTTGATTCCAGTCCAGTTTAACACTGCATGGAGTTATTAAAAGTTGACACTCAAGGTTTAAATAACTCCGATAAGTGTTGATGTTACACACTATTGTGTTGATAATTGACTATCTTGCAGTGAAAAACAAGCTCAAATAGAGTCAAATTCTAACACTGTATAGTGTCACGGAAATAAATCTCAGAAGCATTCATTTTATACTTTTTTAGTGTCAAATTACACCAAATACTCCATTAAGTGAGTAAAAATCACAACTTACCACAAAATAATGCATTTCAAATTTTTATTATCAGCTCAACTATGTCAGGCTAAAATACATTAAGTATACAAATCCCTTTTTAAAACATTGACCTTAGGTTTCCATAAAATGGCAATAGGGAACAACATACAAGGAGGAATCTGTCATTCCATACTTCATTTGAACATCAAAAGGTTTAAAGTAACACAGTTCATTAATGTTGATCACCTTTTGAACCCTGTCTGGATGCATCCTGACCTTAAAGGCATAGTAATGGTGATCAAAACACACAGTTTCCATCAGTTTTCCACAGAGCAATACACAGTCATCTTTCACAGCAATAATTTTGATTTTACAAAATACAGGCATCTCAAATGCTACCTCAGTACAGATAATGATGTCACGGCGGTACTCTGTACCATGATGTTTGATCCACTTGGCAGAAAACACACTTGTAGATAATACAGACCCAAATTTGAAAGCAATCTCGGGACCTTCTTTGAGCTCACTAAGTGTCACCATCTTCCCCGAACCTAAAGTTAATCTTTCCTTACTAAAGGACTCTCGATACATTGCCATACAACTTTGGTGCTTTTTGGCTAATGTTTTTGTTACATTTTTAAAGCTTTTTAATTGCTTCTTAAAAAAATTATGTTTAGCTTCATAACACATGCACCACATGTGCAGAACTGGGCCGATGTTTTTTATATTACGAGGGTAATGAATCATGAAGTGATGCTTTGGTAAGAGATTGATTGCAGGAAACAACTGCTTGAAGAGCTGATGATGATCAATGATTAAATGTTTGAGGTAAATGGTCATGCCTTCTGTAAGGACTGGGGAAAATACAATGTTAACAATGTGTAGAAGCAAAAGTAGAAGATGCCAGTGCTGGTCATCTGACTGTATTAAATCACCAAATAGCAAAGGCATATTACGTAATAAGCACCAAGAATGTATAGCATTCAACCCCAAATCATTACTTCCATCAAACAACTTTACTCTAGGTGGACGGTTTCGCTGCTGATTGTATCCATAGTCTAAAGCATGTATTCTACCAGCCAGTTGTTCAGCATTTAGGAAGTTTTCCTTAATGTACTGCAGGACAAGTTTGACTTCAAACTGAGCAACTCCTTCTAAGATATCGTGCATTATATCTACAGAAAAATTGTTGGCTGTATTAAAATGCTGTAGTGAATTCAACAGACAAATGCGTTTGACACCATATATATGAGGTAGTGTAGGATCTGTTTGTAAAGTTTGACAGTGCATCTGGATAGTTCATAGTACAACTTCTGGATCATCTTCACAGAAAACAGTTTGAAAACAATCTTTCTCAAGGAGACAGAAACGACAACAATACCTTGCCCCAAATGACTCCACAAAGCCAAACAAACCATGCAACCCAAGATTATCACCAGTGACCTGAACTATGGTACCGTGAATCACATCTTTCAATCTGGGAACTTTAAGTCCCTCTGTCTCGAGTACTTTATCTAGATCACTGACAAGTGGCTCAAGTATCAAATTAAAACCATAACGCTTGATGTCCTGCGCATGGAAAAGAGCACACAAATGAATATTTATCAATGATGAATTAAAGATTGGGGGAAAATTCCTTAATGTAAAGTATATTGCACCTAATTTGTGTATACCCTTTTTAGACCCCAAGGGGTTTGCTGTTTTAAAGTCGTCATAAAATAGCTGGATCTGTAAGGCTTTTTCTATAGGGAATAAGGGACTTTTTTTAAAATAGGCGGCATCTCTCAAGTCTGCATACACACCTTCCTTGGGCATGTGCCTGGGCTTGAACATGTCTGCAAGTTCTGGGTTTTGAAAAATTGCCTTTAGTGTTTCTAAAATAGGAATATATGCAAACCTGTCAGTTACAACGACCTGATCGTATGTCCCAGTTGTTTTGTTTCTTCTGCTGTCAAATCTTGTGCCAAGCACCTTTTCAACAGGTTCTACGATTCCCCATTTCTCTTTGAAGTGTTTATTTCGTTTAGCTTCTGAATTTAAGGGTGTGAAGGGGTTCTCAAAAAAAACTTCTTCCATGGAGGAAACAAAACTATTTACAGTAGATTGACCTAATCCAGCTACTGTTGGATATTTTCAACGGAGTAGATGTGGCTACCTTGTGTTCATTAACTGTCCGTGACGTTGTAGCTGTCTCCTCTACATTAGTGGTCACTGCCTCTCCAATGCTGCTTAAGTAAACATCAGGGTCAACCTGTTGGTCAATATACTCAGTGTGTTTTGTGTTTAAATGTTTCCTAAAACCAGAAAACGTACCAAACGCACAGCCACATCCAGTCTGAGCACATTTAAGCGGAGATTTTTTCCAGGTAAGTAACCGTGAACTAATCGTAAATGCCTAACAAGCATATTTGAACTCGATAACTCAGCTTGACAAACAAAACACTTCATGTTCGAGGAGAAACTTCAAGCACTAATGAAGTAACCTCGCCCTGACTTCAGCAACAAGAGGACTCTCTTTGACCTTACCAGCATCGATGTTGTACACTGGAGTTTGAATGAAAGTGTACATGTTGTGAAGCATGGTGTTGTAGGATGTGCCAAACACTAAATGTGCCTTAAATAGTTCGTCAAAAGCAACAAGAGAAGAGGTTGACCTGCAAGGTATGGCATTCTTGTCGATAATGATGAAGAACTGGTGGATTGCATTCTTCTTAATTCCAACAGCTAGGAGATAGGGCTGAGTGCTAGTAGTGATGGCATCGAGATGCTCTTGAATGTTTGTTCCAGTCTGCGAAGACAAATGAGGGAAAACTCTAGTTAATGGCCAAGTAGTTGTAGAATATGCAGAATGAGCCAATACACTACTAGTATTGAATATGAATATTGAATGAATACTTGTACCCTAATATTAGGTGTTCATACCACAAATTAGAAAAAATACAAACCTTCTTGAATACCACAAGATGTTTCTCTGCTTGGGATGCGGAAACCTTTCCTGGTCTCTTCCAACCCTGAGCGGAGGGTGGAATCAGGTGTAGCAGCTATAAAACCGATGACAAAGACTGTCCCAACCTGTAACAACGCAAGTTCAATGTTAACACACTTCAGTTACGTTGTTTTCTTTACAAAAGACCCCCCAGACAGACAGCAGTTTTATATCACAAGAAGTTCTCCAACTAAAACATCCACAGGGCTGAGTCAAATCTCAAAAGTTAAATTTCAGTTATTTGACAGCCAATCAAAATGTATTGGGTGCTAGTTTAGCTAGCTAGTATCACTACAATGTCTTACAAAACAATTCACTTGTCATAGTATTTTCAAAATAACATAATAACCAAAGCTTTTGACGTCTTTAAAACGTGGAAACTCAGACAGTATGTTGCTTGACTGCTGGGGGTCGAGGATCATTTTGCGGCGATACACGCATCAGCAGAATGTTTCATTCACAATGTTTTCATTGCTTCGTTGCACTCATCATCAGTCAGGGCAGTCTCTGGAACAAACTGGGATTCTCGTCTGACAGTCGGCCCTCCAGACATGTCTTCACCAGATGATCCTTTGGCCGATTCTACACAACACAGGAAAATTTCAATCATGTCAAAAGTTTTAGTAGCCTGGCTAACTTTTAAAGGAAGTACTCCACTGTAAAATATACTTTTTGCTGGTTTAAATCACCCTAAAGTTTGCAAGGCCAGTTTATCACTCGCACCAGTCAGTGTCGAGTCAACACCCCCTAAAGTCACAGTCCTTTGTAGGTCTCTGATGCATTTTTTTTTTAATTTGCTAAGAGGGAGGGAGCTAGCAGAATTGAAGGATGTAGTTGCACATTATACTATCTGTCTGAGCAACAAATGCAATTATTGATCTAGCAACTGTTTTGTTCCATACATTTTCCAGTATTACCTCCGAATGATGATCACCTGTCTTTGGCGGTGCCTCTCTGAATAGTTTTAATCCTCCAGGCCAAGTACCCAGTTCCACTCTCGCCATCATAATAATGCTCCTTGAAGGATGAAAGGATAACAAAAATGGATACTTCATTGAAAACAACATGGTCTGGTAGGATTCAAAAACTTCCAATGGTATTTAACATTACATCTATTACTTGCTATGTGTGCAACTCACATAGCCATTCTTAGAGAATGGGTCACTGAGGTACGGGAATAAGGTCACTATTCCTTTGGCATACATTTCTTTCACCTGTCTGGGCGGAGATGTACTGCAAAATTGAAGAAGAAAGGATTGTGCAGTCATATTCACTTAGATTTAGATTTACAGATTGAGAACACAAGGTTCAACTATTAACAAATTACCCATTCTTTTCGGTCATGTCAGCTGCCAGCATGTTCACCATTTTACGTCTTGTTTCATCCGTCAAGGACTTGGTTCGGTTGTATTCATTTATTATACGTTCCCCACCAGGTTTGTTGGTAAGAGCTGATTCCACCAACTTAAAACAAAATGCATAACAATTCAGCATGTTATGTCCACTACAAATAAACTGGAAATAAACTAATATGATGTCAGAGGATGTCCCGATCCAATCTCAAACATTGCAAGTGCTACAAAAATCCAATGAATAAGCCAATAATGGTAAGAAACTCCCTCCAGACAGCGACAATAACTTGAATGTACTCGAAGTGTGCACTGTATTATCAAAAAATAAATAAAAGTATCTGATCAGGACTCAATAACAGCAGATACTTTTTTTAATCGGATAGGGCGCTTAAAAAAAACTTGATCGGGACATCCCTAATTAGGACTTCAAAAATGTTTTGAAACCATGTAATTTACAATGTATATTAATGTAATTTTAATTCTCTGAGAACAGATTCAAGAACAGAATTTAAAATGTCATTATTGTCTTACTTGCTTGGCTTCTGTATCCAGCCTCTGGCGTTTTCTGGAGGGGCTATCTGAAATAATGACTGTATCCTCAGAGTCATCAAGGGATTATGGTTGGGATTGCTCGGAAGAGGCCACCATGGAGTCAGATTCTAACCATGATTTTTAGAAGAAAAATAATTATATATAGTTCCCTTATAATCTAAGACACTTATTTAATTGACACCATGAACTTCATAAAATAAAGAAATAACATCCATTAATTAATTAACTGAAACAAACCTGAGTCATATTTGATGGTTGGCACCCCAGTTGAGGGATCTTTTATAATATTCTCAAAAACATCATCATCCTATTCAGTCCCTGAACTGTCAACAACTTTCACACCTTCTGTTACAGCTGGGACACCAAACTTTGCAAATGCTAGAAAAAACAGGGATAAAAGCTTGTGTAAACAAAAGTAAATCATTATTTATATAATAATTTCACTGTGTACACCTACCTTACCCTATAAAATAGGTTTTAAACAAACACTATTAAGGGATTAAAATGGCTTTTTGTAGCATCATAACTATATCTTAAGCAATGCATCCACAATTAAAGTGTAGCTACCAAGGGCATCACAGAAGAAATTTAGACGTACAAAAATGGACCAGTTCCAAAAACCTGAGAACTTAACATGTCCCATCATTTTAGGAATATTCCAGTATATCAATTTTAAACAGCTAAATTCAGACAGTTATTAATAACATTGTCAAATTCTTACCTGCAATCAAAAAGTCTTTCAGATTTGGCTCAGTTATTCTGACAAATTTTTGGACATCTCCAAGTTTAGCTTTAAGCAGCATGCTCCCTGCAAATAGTATCAGTACAATTTCTCACAGTTAAAAAGTTGATGGTCTTATTTTAGCAGTATTTCCTCAAATAAAAACAGGTCACTATTTAACATACATAAGAATCTCATGCATTTCAACAGAACAGCCCAGAAGCAAAGCCAACTTGAGGTATACTTGAGTATAAGAAAAATATTGTTTCAAGCCACCAAAGTGCTGAGAAATGATCAGCACTTTTGCAGAAATGGCCAGTTAAATTGAAGTTACTGTCAAACACATTAAAAAGGATAAAGTCTGATTTTCATCCTTGTAACATTAATGTTACCGCCTTGCCCGCACAATTACTGCAATTGTTGGGTCTTTGTATATTATAGAGTGTGGTCTATACCTACTCTATCTGTAAAGTGTCTTGAGATAACTCTTGTTATGATTTGATTATATAAATAAATTGAATTGAATAATGTTAGCTAAACGTTACACCATAAGTGTGTGCTAAGATAGTGCTTAAGTATTTTAACAATACTGCTGCTGCTTTGAAACCCGAAAGTCATTTTGTATAATATCCTGGAAAAAAATAAAGGTACACCGCTTAAGCAGTGTCCAAGGTTAATGTCTACCCGCCGTTAACATAATAAATCCATGCTACCCGCACATAGTTAGCCAGTCAAGCTAACATAAAATGTAGCTAACGTTAGCTAGCTAGTTTAGCCAACTCCCCTTAGTCTTTGCTATGTTCCTGTAATATTTGAACGTTAACAATAAGTACACAATCCCCCCTCCACGTTGTATTAACATAATTTACAATAAATCTGGCTGACATTGTCTAGTTTGAACGTTATGTTTGTCAGTTAATGTTAATTAACGTTAGCTTAATACTGCATACTTCACAACATGTTAACGTTAGCCTTTTTAAAATTCGACATTTGAAGAACTAAAACCAACTAGAGTGCACAGTTAGCAACGATATAAAGTAATTCTTAAATGCTGCTTCTGTTGAAATGCCAAATAATGTGTATATAGTCGCTTAGGAGAAACTTACCGCAGTCATTCCACATGAAGAAAATGGCGCCGTGAAAATGTGTGGTCCGTTTGAGACGAGTCGTTGGTGGGCGGAGCTTTCCAGAGTACGTCTGACACTGCGTCTTTTAATGACGTACTTTTTCACCAACACTGGGCGGTATCTTACTCCAGCTGTTGTTGTAATAACTCTGTAAGAGTCAATGTACTTTGACACTGCATATTTTACACTATGGAATTTACTGTGCAGGTGCCGGTAGGCCAGAAGTGCTGCGGCTATGATGGTTCCCAAAGTGTAGGAGGAGGTCAGGGTGGCTTTGAAGAAGGAATTTCGGTTGGCCTCAAGGAAATGCTAGCCAACCATTAGAGCAGAGTTTGAAGACTCAGGGGAAGCCTTACCGATATTCCTGGCAGAGGTCACTGAGACAGTTAAGAAGCTCCGCAGGAGCCAGATTTGGATGAGATTCACCCTGAGATGCTAAAGGTTCCTATTTCTATTCCTATTCTTCTCCAAATATTGGGGTATCACACGGCTCAGCCTCGCTGGGAGAGCAGATGGCAGTTTTGCAGTTATTTGGTCATAAAGAAAAGTATTGGATACATTGATATTTTGACCTGATGGTGGTGCTCGAGGAAAAGTCAAGGAATCACCAAAGTTAATAGGCTAACATTCTCTGGGGACCATGAATGTCTGTGCAAAATGTCATGGCAATCTATTGAATCGTTGAGATATTTCAGTCTGGACAAAAGTGGTGGACTGACCAACAGACCAACATTGTCATGCATAGAAACACACTAGCTTGTCTAAAAGGCAACAGTACGTCTAATTTATTGACTCAAAAACGTAGATTTAGCGTTACTTTTTAAAGCTCACTTCAAATAACAAGTCCCTTAATCATTATCCTAAATGTGCAGCGGGAACACAGCTACAATGTCTGCTCCCCATTAACCTTGTACTTTTATAGGTTAGCATATGCATTCCTTTTTGCTGGTCAGAACAGAAACAAACACACACACATACAATACTGCTCTAAGGCAGCCTTGTTTCACAGCAACTAATGGTTTTAATAATGTGTTTGTAGGAGTTGGTGTGTAAGTGAGAGACACCAAAGCACTTTGCAGAGATTGCAGGCAGATGCTGTGAAAATACCATAACACACACACACACGCATGCACACACACACACACACACACACACACACACACACACACACACACACACACATACACAAACAAACACACACACACCGGGCCTTTGAACAACCAGATGTGGCTGTGCGGCAGGTTGTGAGCATCAGTGCACCAAGAACAGGGTGAGAGGAGGGCTGGGTCTGAAGCTAAACTAGTTAATAGAATACAGATTTCCTCAACCTGCTTCAGCCTGAGGAAACACACACACACACACACACACACACACACACACACACACACACACACACACACACACACACACACACACTAGCAACCCAGGGGTTGTTAACAACCCCTGGGTTATTCTATTTTGCAAGAGATAATGAAAGCAAACAGTAAATTCTTTTTTACCCTAACTGTCCTTTGCAGACATCCATCATAGTTTGGGATAATCTCGAGGGACCACTAAGACCTGCAATGCGAGGATAACGTGACCAATGGGGGGGAACCAAGCCAGCACCTAGGCTAGTGAGCTAATCTGCTAGCATGGTTACTGCCTGCTGACCACTGAAGGCTGTTCAAGCTCTTATTGCAATGTCACTTTAGAGACCACTGTAGCTGTGTCTTAAAACGTCCTTTCATGAGTTCTTATGACAGAAAATGTGATGATAAACATATTTAAGAAGGTATTGATTACTAAAAATGACTTGTGGCATATTACTGTGGCAGAGCTGTGGCCTCTCCATAATCAGATATTTCCCCACTAACTGGGCCGCAGACCCACACATTAAAGAATGTGAGGGAAGACATCATGATAATACTACTGTAATTCGGGGGTGGGAGAATGAAATGATACCAAACGTCTACAGTAGTACAAATAGGTTATTTACTCATAAAACGATGGATTGTAAAGTTTGTAAGTACACCAGAAGTGTATGTAAATAACACTTGCCTGCTGGCTTCTGCTCTCTGCTGTTGTTGCTGCTGCTGTTACTACCGGGCAGTAAGAGTGCTTAGGGCCGTCTACAAATTACTACACCGAAAAGAGATGCAACAAAAATATTTATTAATTTAATGATTAAATAAGGTAATGTCTCCAAACTTACCTCAATTATAACTTTTCTCCTGCTAGTTATTCTACAGCACTTACTTTAAAAAATAAGTTAAATTAATAAATATTTTTTTTGCATCTCTTTTCGGTGTTGTAATTTGTAGACGTCCCTAAGCACTCGTCTTACTACCTGCAGCAGCAGCAACAACAACAGCAGAGAGCAGAAGCCAGCAGGCAAGTTTTATTTACATAAACTTCTGGTGTACTTACAAACTTTACAATCCATCGTTTTATGAGTGCATAACCTATTTGTACTACTGTAGACGTTTGGTATCATTTCAGGCATTATTAATAGGGTAATGTTAAGAGACACTTTGGATCCATTAGCCCCTGCGCTAAGCTATTCAGCTGATAACACTAACTCTCCCAATGTTCGACCCAGGTGAAAAAATCTTCTGGGGGGGTGTTTGGCTCGAGGTCATGGTGCAAAGGACCCTAGGGTGAAATTACTCCGAACCATCACTTTAAGTCTACGTGTTGACAAAGAAGACCATCCAAAACATTTGTACAGTCAACGATGGTGAGTGCGGGCTTTAAATCAATACCCCGGTTTCTGAAATGCCATGTAAACACCTTATCCAGGTTAAAATTGGAGTTCTGATACCCATGTTAACAGACCTAGAGAACTCCTTTAGTAGCCGGGGTATTCGCACATGTATACCAGCGTCTGTGCATGCTCCATAGGTTTTAACTACTCTTCCCCACTCCGCTGCAGTGGTTTATGACCCGGAAATAGAAGAGAACAGTTGGAAACAACGGCGACAAAAATAACAGCAACAACCCAAGCTTTTAACAGTGTGGCTCAGGTGGTATAGCGGTCACCTGGTCCTGCACTCCGATGTCGAATTATCCTTGGGCAAGACACTGAACCCTAAATAGAGTGTTTATCTGATGAGCAGGTGGCACCTTGTACAGCAGCCTCGGCCACCAGTGTTTGAATGTGTGTGAATGGTGGATGATTCCTGTACCATGTTAAAGCACTTTGAGTAGTCATTAAGACTAGAAAAGCAGTATATAAATACAGTCCATTTACAACCCTTTAAACCCAGTGAGGACTACGCCATGGCAAGTACTATCAAGGATGAAATGTACAGAGCTGAGAAGTCATCTATGTTCTCCCAAGTTGTTGTGATTTTGACAAAGGCTCCAACCAAGTTGTGCGTTGGCAGAATGCCACCTACTGTACAGGATGTAGAGCTACTCCCGTCATAGTCTATATCCACGATGTTCCTCTTCCGTCGGATGCACCTCTTTTCGGCCGGATGTCCGTCACGTTCTGCTTTCTTTGTGTTGGAATTTTAAACTCTGGTGGATTTCTGAGGACTGTGGTTAGCTGCTCCTCAAATCTCTGCAGGGTAAATCCAGACAGCTAGCTAGACTATCTGAGTTCTGTCCAATCTGAGTTCTCTGTTGCAAGACTAAAGCAACTTTTGAACGTACACACGTTCCACCAAAACAAGTTCCTTCCCGAGGCTACTTTGCAGAGGCACCGTGGCTCCGTACGGCGCTTAGTGCCACCCATGAAGATTGTGATTGGTTTAAAGAAATGTCAATAAACCAGACCACGTTTTTCTCCCATCCCAGAATGATGTGTGGACAGCGCTGTGGAGGAAGGACCGGCAATGTAAATGGATTGTTTTTATATAGCGCTTTTCTAGTCTTAACGGCTAGTCAAAGCACTTTTACAAAGTACAGAAACCATTCACCATTCACACACTTTCATACGCTGTGGCCGAGGGTGCCGTACAAAGGTGCCACCTGCTCATCAGATAAACATTCACACTCCGATGCGCATTGCGGTATTCATTGATGACCCAAAAGACTAGAAACCTTAAAGAATCACTGAGACGATAGAATAAAGTCAAGTACTTTTAGGACGCCGAGAGTCCTGACCAAGCATGTCGAAATATGACGCTACAAAACGGCAAACGCCAAAGGTACCTGACCAAGTGTCACTTTTTGACGTGATGGGAGTGAGAATGTGTTGCCTTTAAAACCAGGAAAAGACATCACTATGATATCCAAAATATTAGATGGTATCTGTATCGTATATCAATATCAATATAATATTGATATATATTACAATATTTACAAATGCATGCAGGCCTACATGCGGGCTAAACAACTGACACCTCTTCGTGCCTCCCAGTTATGTGCAATGTTACAAAGTTCCACTGCTTTTTATTCTCTCTAGGTGTAGTCCTTCATCTGTGTCCTCAGCATGTGGGGGATGCTTCATGCACCCCAGGATGGCTGAAGTCTGTTCATTCTCTGAATGGGGGTTGACAGAAACCCCTGTCTCCTCATCGTCGTGACCTGTTTTACCCAGCGCCTAAACACACATCCCTACTTGACTATTTCCTGCCATAAAACCTGTCACACAAAAACACACAATCATCATGGTAAACTTTAACTTTAACATCCTATATGGCATCACCCCCTCTTCTCTCCCTCAAACTTGTATCTCAACCTCACAGGGGGGTGACCTCTATCAAGCTTAAAATACAATTCCGGCGCAAAATGAACCAAGGGGGTTAATAACAGATGTGTACCCACTCTGTCGTTCTCTGGGACATGTTAGTTCAATAAACTGTCTGTACACTTACAATGTTCTCAATGCTTCGGTTAACATTTAGGGACCCTCATTATGCTACCATTGAAGTTTGGTGATATTTTGAGCATTTTTTAGTGGTATAAATAGCGATCTGTTTTTACTTTCCCTGTGCCCTGAATACTAGCGTTGTAAGCTAATCAGCGGTCCGCGCTAGCTTCTTTCAAGCTACAAACACATTTGATTAGCATGAAAACATGTCCCAGAGAGCGATCGAGTGGGTACACATCTGTTATTAACCCCTAGGTTCGTTTTGCGCCGGAATTGTCCTTTAACCTCCTATGCGTCAGTGACATTCCATTGAACCACTTCCTCAATTGACTGCACAAAGTTTCTTTTGCAACGAGGACAAATATAACTCTGCTAATATTCTATAATCATGTCTACGATAATAGAAATATCTTGATAGTCAACACACTGATGGATGAAGATATCAGTGGGACTTAAACAGAAAATGAACACATTGTATAGTGATGTTCTTTATCATTTACGTCAGGATGTTTTATTACTTTGTTCAGTTTCATCCTTTTTTCAGACTCAAGTGTCAGGAAACATGTAATGAGCAGCTCTTGGATACACACCTACACATATACACGCACAAACACACGTCTCTTTTTAGACATGTATGTCTCCTTTCACACTTCAGCTTTTAGCAGAGAACAAAGCAGTGTAATTAAAAGTCCACACAGTCAATTAAGACTTATTTTGAGGTGTGCATTCACAGAGCTGCTCCTGTCAGAGAGAGGAGGGGGAGACGAGGGGGAGGCAGTTGACATGCACTGAGCTCTGTTCTGCGCTGCAGTAAATGATTCGCTTTCTGGGTAAATGTTGATCTTTTTCTCCCATATATTTATTCTCCTCCTCATCATATTTATTCTCCTCCTCATCCTTCTCTCAAGTGTTACTCTTTCATCTCTTCCCTGATTCCTGGACTTCTTTCTCTTCATCTTGCTCTTGTTGTTTTTTATGTCTTTATGTCTTTAGTCACTCCTTCCGTCTGTCTTTCCTTTTTCTTCAATTCCCTTCTAAATCCTGTCATTGCTTTTCCTCCTTTCCCTCCTCTGATGTTCTTTTCCTACTTTTGCATCTTCCTTTCTGCTTTCCCATTCTGCTTTTTTTTCCCCCTTCATTTTCTTTTTCATTTTCTTTCTTTTTTTTTTGTGGCCTAGGTGCCCTGTATACATAATAAAATCTACCAACCCATAGCACCACACCAGAACGTGGATAGTTGTTACCGCCTGGCTCAAGGCCGGCAACAAAAGGTAGGTCACACACAGATAGATTAGTCCAAAAGTAGTTTATTTAACTAATTAGAGTAATAACACAACTTAACTCAACATAAGTGTTATGGTGGGGTGTGTAAGTGTAGAAGACATCAGTCGTGTTTGTAATGTGTGAATGGATGGTGTGATGTGTGTTGTAAGGTGCAGCGAACCAAACAAAGAACAAAATGGTAAGATGGATGCAGTCGGCCCAGCTGAGAGAGAGAGTGAGACTCCCAGGACGGCTGTCCTTTGTGCCTTCTGTAAGCCACGCCCCCAGATGGCCAGGTACAGACGACCCTCCCTGCTCCACCTACCCGCCCACTCCCAGTACCTGCAAACAAAGGAGCAGAACATGACAGGCAGGCAGATTGTGAGGGGTCGTCACACTCTGCTAAACCAACTGGCAGGGGCGTAGCACAAAATTCTGGGCCCTGTGGAAAGGCATTATTCTATGGGCCCCTCCCCGCATCCACAGCTATTCATTCTAGCATCTTTTTGGGCCCTCCTCACATGAGGGCCCTGGGCACTATATTCAATGACAACATGTTCTTACTGTAAATGCCAGTGTTTTCTAAATTCTCCCTTCCTACAATATCTGTGAATGACAACTATGGAATGGTAAAAAAAAAAAAAAGTACTCCACCAGTTTAGCATTGCCCTCCTGTAACATTGTCAGTCTCATGATGGACAGTAGTAAAAAAATCAAAGTCGATGCAGCAGAACCAGAGATATCTTCTTTTTTTAGTCCACACATTCTTCTTCCTTGTGCAAACATTGCACATTACATACACATACACTACCCTCAATGCAACTCGACAACTGACAGTTCAGTTAGTGATTTGGCTGTGTTGGGTGGTATGCTAGTAGTGGCTAATGTAGCCTTGAGCTGCTAGCCTCCAGCAGAGATGCTTACAGAGGTCTGGCAAGCTCACTTCTTTGTAACTCCACACCCCCAGATTTTTGTCTTTTCTTTTTTAAACTTGTAGTCTTCAGAACCCAACAGATGCTGATTCAAGTGACATCCCTTGAGGTACTTCACACAGCTCCCTCTGGAGACTCACAAGGCTTTTGTCCAACTTGTTTTTTCACTTATGCAGTAGTACTCCCCAAGACTTACTTTAAAGTGCTCATATGCTCATATTATTCTTTATTGTGTTATAGTGCAAGTTATAGCTTTACAAAGTGAAAAAGCCCAAAGTCCACCCCAAAGGGACTTACCATCTCCAACAGAAAACACTGTTCACAAACTGCTCCAAACAGCTTTGTTGTAGTCCAGCCTTTACTTCAGAGACAAACGTGGTCACTTTGTAACACACGTTATAACGCTCGACACTCCAATCCTATAGAGCTCAACACACAGGGTGAAAGGAGGGACTGCAGAAATGTGCAGTACAACAAAAATATGGTGTTTTTTGAAAATTAAAACCTATTCTGATATAACCTCTAAATACAATTATGAACCTGAAAATGAGCATAATATGAGCACTTTAAGCCTTGCACACTGCTCTGCCACTGAACATTGGTTTATAGATTATAAGCAATGTAATGTATATCGACAACGTTTCATTTTTCCGGGATTTTTCAGGTGCCGCCGGATATCCCGCCAGATATCCCTCATTTTTGGCCGGATGTCCGTTTGCTGTTGTGAGACTAAAACAACTTTTGAACGTACACATGTTCCACCAAAACAAGTTCCTTCCAGAGGCTATTTTGCAGAGGCACCATTGCGCTGTCTCAAGACGATTGTGATTGGTTTAAAGAAACCAGAGCACCTTTTTCTCACATCCCGGAATGCTGTATGGAGTCGCCAGACCCTCCACCGCGGCACTGTGAAGGAAGGTCTGGCAATGCGAAACTATAAGCAATGCAAACTGTAGAGAAATGTGCATTAGTATTACAGCTTTGTACAGCCTGATGGACATTGGAAGGATCTCCAGTGGCTCCATCAGCGGTGCGCCTGGTGGCAGGCCAGGCAACAGGACGAAAAGGGGGCTATTTAAAACTATGAGGGGGCAATTTATAAAATAAATTTAGCCTAAATTTGGAGCTTTATTTACCCCCGTTCCCAACAAGCCAGCATGTCATGGTTTTGTACCAATGGATTGCTTACGTTAAAACTGGGCCCGCTACATCCTCTGAAAGAACATATGTTGGTAGCCGTCAAATTGTTATGAGGTAAACAGAGGGGGCAAAAAGTACAACTGAGGGGGCTAAGCTCCTTAAAGACACCTTGTGGTGCCAGACCCACCTGGTGTTATCGGTCTGTTGCTGAAGTTGCTGCAGCATTCATAACAGAAGAGCATCAAGGTGGTAAAAGATGCTGGAAATGCTCTGTAGAGTTGGGTCGATATATGGTTTCACCGGTCCGGTCAGGTGTACGAAGCTAAACGGTTAGGTTTTATGCTAACTGGTTGATCTGGCTGTTCTTTTGCTATGACACCTTCTGGCAAATTACAGTTTTTTCCAATTGCTAAACGAGAGTGGGCACAACTGGAGTCACATGTGCAAAACTCAAACTACAGTCTGCACTACCAACAGTCACCTGAGCTAAACAGTTCCCATCAGCTGCAAAACAGGCTCAGTGCAGCCAAACACTATGCACAAGCCTCACTGAGATAACACACACTGTCACTCAGAACACACTGAGATAACACACACTGTCACTCATAACACACTGAGGGTAAAAACAGTAGCGTCAAACACCAATACACAGATTACAAACTTTCTCATCTTTACAGTTTCAACAATTTGAGTGACTTGACACTACTCAACAGTTTATTTAAGGAAAAAATATAGATTGTATAGCATACCAATTTTTACATAAAGTAAAAAAGAAGGAATGAAAATCAGCAGTTTTCTTCAATAAAATATTTTGTCTCTAGTAATTTATGGAATTAGTGGGGGAAAAAAAATAAAGGTACAGTAGCAAAGAATAGTGTGACTAATCCTGCCTCGCTCCAGCATCATGTGGCAAGTTTACTTCATCACATTGGATGTCTGCATCATCTCTAAATACAAACGAAGAACACAGTTTTACTATTGTAAAGATATAGTGTTTTTCACTTTTTTTTATAGCTGTGTACATAACATCAGACATCTTACCTGGACATGTTGGTATCTTTGCTCTTTTACCTGTTTGTCTCAATGTACAGTGTATAATTGTTTCATTCTTATTTGGTGTTTGTATACAAAAAAAGGCTTTCTGAGCTTTCTCTGTATAAATACCATACTAACTAGTCTAAAATAAGACACCTACTTAGGCTTTCAGCTAAAATTGCAATCAGCAGTGTTTGATAATCACCAAACTGAAATCTATTCTGTTTTGAATGTGTGGTTAACAGTTTTGACAGCAGTGTGTTAGCATTTGAACAAAATGCTGTAAATCTACAGTGTTGTGCACGTTGTGGTTAAAGTCATGGGATAAGTGTGTAGAGTTTTGAAAACTGTGTTCAAGCAATGAAAAACAAACTAGAGTTTTGTCTACATGAACTGCTGCTGTGCAGACTGTTGCTAGAGTTTTGCACATGTGACTCCAGTTGTGCCCACTGTCATTTAGCAATCGAAAAAAACTGTAAAAAGTAGCCTACATTAGCAAGCTGTGACTCCGTCCCAGCGCTAAATCTATCTTGTATTGCAAGCAGCGTTGGACAGTAGCAAAAAAAAAAAATATAGAAAGAAATATAGAAACACATTTTACTTTGCAGGCTTAGATGAACTTCCACTGTCATATTCAATTACATTAACAAAACAGCAAAGAGAACAATGTAACAACTGCAGCATGAGAGGAGGAGCAGCAAAAGAAGACAAAAGCTGTGAAAGTAAGAATTTCTTACCTTAACAGAAAAAAAATCACATACGTTAAAGGGATATGCCACCGTTTGTTGAAATAGGGCTAATCACGGTCTACCGTAGATAAGTAGATAGGTGGGCCAACGCATTTTTTGTGCATGCATCGTTTTAGTTCAGTGCAACACCGGCAGCGCCACCGCTAGTTGGCTTAGCGTAGTGAATGGAATCCTTTGTTGCCGGTTAGCATGTTGTAAGTAAAAGTGAGCCAACAAAAGACAAAAAAGCAACCTAATTACTTGCACTGAGACAAAAAATGCGTTGGCCCACCTATCTACAGCCAGGGTAGACCGTGATAAGCACTATTTCAACAAACGGTGGCGTATTCCTTTAAACTGGCATTCAAACTTCAAATGATCATCCAAAACGTTCTGTCCGATTAGACTTTTTGTTCAAATCAGGTGCAGATGAGTAAAAAACTAGATTATTATTTTTCTTACTTTTTTTAAGACCACAAAATCTGGCAAAAGTTATGCCTTTGCAATTATTTTAACTTCTGATTGACTTACACTAGACAGTATGAAAAAATGAAAAGGAACTGCAACATGCAACAATAAATGCAAGATGCGATTCTTAATTTCCTTACACAACGCCTCTTAGCCTCTAAGTCTGAAAATAAAATAAACAGGTGTTCTTCTAAGCTCGTTACCATTTCCTGCGGCGAGTCAGCGAGCTGCAGCACACCTTTGGGGGGAACTTGGCAGAACTGATGAGGAAGGTGTGAAGACGAGAGAAGGAAAGAGAGACTCCCTTTGGGTACATTTTCACCTTTGATGAGGGAGGAGGGTGAGAAAAGAAGCGGGAGAAACTCAACGAGAAGAGGTGAGCAGAAAAGAAACTGAAGACCAAGTAGAAGAAAAAAGCTGCAATGTAACCTAACAATATGTCTGCCAGGGAATTATTTATTTCCCTTTGATTATGCTGTTGTGATGTTGTCAAAGAATACTGCTCACCTGAGTGGAAACCTGCTTATTAGACTCTAATAAGAAGGTAACAACCTTTACTCAAATTACCAGACTTATATAAACAAGCCTCTGGCTGTGAAGTGTATGTTTCCATTTCCATTCACACTTGTATCTGCTGTTCTTTTTCAAAGAGATGATGTCTTGTCACCTTCCACTTTCTTTGTGTTGTAATTCATATTTTTTTTTAAATATATTTTATTGAAAACAGAATCAAGTTAAATTAAAGCTGCGAGCAACGATGGACGGGCCCTCGCGCCTCTGCCTCAGCCGCAAACCGTCACCGATGAAAAGGGAACTCCCCGCCGAGTTCAACGATACCTCACACAAGACTCTACGTCATACGGTTCATTAGCTGTGAAAGGGCGTGGCTAAAGCATAGGGGGCGGGTCCAACAATCACCAATTAAAAATGAAGTCTCTGCTGAGTTTAATTATACCTCACACAAGTGTTTACATCAATCGGCCCATTAGTAATAAAATGGGGCGTGGCTTGAACATAGGGGGCGGGCCAAACCATCACCAATGAAGAAGGAAGTCTCTGCTGAGTTCAATGATACCTCACACAAGGGTATACCTTGAACGGTTCAAATGTTATGAAAGGGGGCGTGGCTTATGCACAGGGGGCGGGCCAAACCATCACCAATAAAGAAGGAACTCTCTGCTGAGTTCAATGACACCTCACACAAGACTCTACCTTAAACGGTTCAAATGTTATGAAAGGGGGTGTGGCCTGAGTAAGTGGGCGTGGTCATATTATAGGGGGCGGCTCAGTATCACACGTAGACCACACATTCTGAGTTTCATGTAAATCGGATGATGTTTGTCATATAAGGCGCATTTCCTGTGGCCAGGTGGGGGCGCTATAACCAAAAGTCAATTTTAGCCTGTAGGTGTCCTCAGGCCTGGACCCTTGTCAATTGTGAGAAATTTTGGGCAGATACGACAACGTACACTCAAGTTACTTCTTTGTTCATCACTAAACACTCAAAATGGCCGCCACGCCACGCCCACACCGTCTGACGAAAAGTTTTTATTTTAATAACTTTTCATCGTTAAGGTGTTGGGATGGTACAGACCAAGTTTGAAGTCCATCGGATGAAATCTCTAGGAAGAGTTTGTTAAAGTATAGCACCAACAACTTTTAGGCCTACTTCCTGTTGCCACTAGGGGGCGCTGTGACTTTAAGTAAATATCGGCCTTGATTTGTCCTCAGGGTTGGACTCTTATGAATCCTGAAAAGTTTCGAGTTAATCGGACAACGTACACTCGAGTTACACCCACTTCCTGTTTCGGCGGCGAAACGCACAAAATGGCCGCCCCGCCACGGCCACGCCCTATGACAAAAAGTTTTTCTTTTAACAACTTTTCATCTTTAACGTCTTAAGATGGCACAGACCGAGTTTGAAGTTGATCGGATGAAATCTCTAGGAGGAGTTCGTTAAAGTACGACATGTGGAAATGGCCAAAATCGCACTAATTTCGAACATTTAATTCAAAATGGCGGACTTCCTGTTGGGTTTAGGGTATGGCTCTAATGAAGTTTTTTTTTCTTGACATGTTACATATGTGTACCAAGTTTCGTGAGTCTACGTTAAACGCAATGCAGGGGCTCAATTTTCTTAACTTTCTAGGGGGCGCTAGCGAGCCATTTTTGTTCGCCTATTCCCGAAACCCTTAAAATACGTAAATTTTCACCAGACTTGATGCGACCGCCAAATTTGGTGAGTTTTTGAATATGTTAAGCCCCTCAAAAAGCCAATTCATTTGACGGGAAAATTAGAAAGAAAGAAAGAAACAATAATTCCTTCAGTTTCAATAGGGCCTGCGCAGCTTTTGGCGCTCAGGCCCTAATAAACATTTTGTTCAGTTCAGATTTTTGTGTTGCAATTTTAAACTCCGGTGGATTTCTGAGTACTATGGTTAGCTGCTCCTCAGATCTCTGCAGGGTAAATCCAGACAGCTAGCTAGACTATCTGTCCAATCTGAGTTTTCTGTTGCACCAAACAAGTTCCTTCCCGAAGCCATTTTGAAGAGGCACCATGTCTCTGCTTGGTGTTTAGCATCGCCTAAGACAATTGTGATTGGTTTAAAAAAAATGCCAATAAACGAGAGCACGTTTTTCTCCCATCCCGGATTGCTTTGTGGACTAGCCAGACCCTCCTCCGCAGCGTTGTAAACTAAGGTCTGGCAAAGCGAGACTAAGTCATTCTCATCTCCATGGCCAACTTAAAATTCCCTGCGACAAAGTAAAGAAGGCAGGTTTATCCATATTTGCAGTTTAATCCGTATTTCCACATGCCAAATCGACTGAACAGCGTCACACATTGCCCTAATTTCCTTTTTTTTTGTCTATTCTAAATAGAATAGTTCTGATAGAGAGTTAGTTAAAATTGCTTTAATATAGGCCTATGCATAGGAAAAACCAGTCGCCGATCATCCCTTCAATCGACACTATACGATCTGATCGCCAGTCGGTACAAGCCTAGTTCAAGGGCATAATAATGTAACATTACATATGACATGGGTTACACATGCTTTACATAACCTACTACAGTATGATGTATCTCTAAAGAATAATGCAGTTCTTGAAAATAAAAATGTCAATCTGTGGTATCATAATGTAGTCCTCCAGTATAATAATATGATCTTACATTATGTTTGTAGACTGTAAAGCTTTTGTCCACCTGACAGCTCAGTTCATCGCTTAGTCAGTCCGTCAAAGAGAACTTTATTAAACCACAGACAAATGACAGGCTACAGACCATCTCTGCGTGTGTGTGATGTGAAGTCCATGTGAGAGCTCTAATAGAGTGGTGTGTGGGATCAAAGGGCTCTGCAGGCAGCTCTGTGGTCTGGTTCAGCACCAATACTGACGTCAACACACAGGGAGACGGCAGAGAGGGGTGAGAGAGGGCATAGAGCAGGTGAGGACTACCCACCAGGCACTTCCTCAACACACGCACACAACCACATTTTTAGTCTACATAACTCCTATTTTCTCTATTAAAAATGTGTTACGGGAGAAAAAGAATGTGAAATGTATTTGAAAGGTGAATTTTACATATCGTGAGCTTAGAATTATAAGGTTCTATCTCCGTTTTGGGTAGGTCTGAGATATTGAGCATCAAAGTTTTTACATCCCAGCTATTTTGTGACATGGAACCTTTTTATTTTATTAATAACTAACTAAGAAATTTTTTTTTTACAAAAATAACACCACACAGGCATTAATAAACACCTAAGGGATCAGATTATGTAAAAACTCAATTTTGGCCAAAAGTGGAGATAGAACCTTATAATTCTAAGCTCACAATATGCTTTTTATGCATTTTATCAAGATTCAGGACTTTTTATTGTAAAATCTGCATGACAGGCTGTACATAGTACAGTTGAACACAGTTCATATCTAAACATTAATTTGTCTCACCTACAATCTACACTATATATACTAAGAAATGCTTACATTTGTACAAATCCTTGGTTGCTTTCACTGGTTTTCAGCCTTCTTCAGCTCCATTTGCAATGTATTCTGGGAAGTCTCTTTTACCACTGGTTTTGGTTTGGAGCCTGCATGTGGAACAGCTCATATTGTAAGAACATCTGGAGGGCTGGATGACCAGTAACCCACCCATCCCAAATAAGGGAAACCGGAAGGGAGAGGGGTGGGGGGCGGGGGGTCAAAATATGAGAACATGCAATAAAAAATAAAACTATAAAGCAGGACAGATACGCACCAAACACACAAACTACACAGTGAGACGTCTAATGAAAACACACACACACACACACACATGCACGCACGCACACGCACACACACACACATACACAAACACACAGAGAGTGCTGTCCACAGGTGGCTGCTTGGAACCAGAAAAAAAGCTGCTTATTTTAGATCCTGGTCCCCTGGGCACACACACACACACACACACACACACACACACAAATGAACTCTTGTCAAGGGAAAGTTACACACAGCGAGTTACACACGGCAAGTTGAAAGGTTTTAAATATGTAAAAAGTCCAATTTCTATTTCCCTACAAACTGAGTCATTAAAGTGTAACTACAGTTTTTTTTCAACCTGGGCCCTATTTTCTTATGTTTTTGTGTGCAAGTGACTGATGCGAACAACAATCTTTAAAACTAGTCCAGTATTAAGCGTAAACGCTGTATCTGGCAGCCACAGAGCGTGCTGCAATGTAACCCTAAGGGGCAAATGTGAATTGTCAATTTGATCCACTAAAAGTGCTGTTTTTTTGCCACTAAAATGATCTGACTCTTGAAAAGAAATGTCAACCTCCTTAAAAATCATTTCCATATTGTTGTCAGATGCTTAGAATAATAATCTAAGCCTCTCAATGTCAAAACAAGCACTTTTATGAATGTAAATACAAGTTGCACAACTGCCCTATTAACTTACATTGTAGCTTGTTTTTTGAGGTTTTCTTTCCAGGTTGAAAAAAACGGTAGTTACCTTAACCTTAACCTACCTTAACTCATCCTATGCAGATGCTGGGTTCAGACTACACATATATTTTTCTGTTAAAACAGTCACAGTGTCAGATTAGGCAAATATATTTATTATGACATTATTATAAATGTCTACAGACTTCTTAAAGGACTGTAGAAAATATGTTTGTTTTCCATCTTCCCCAGATGAGAGGGGCATCCAGTACCGAGATAGAGCCAGGGCGTGTTTAGCCTAGCCTAGCACAAGGACTGTTTACCTATCAAAACTGAAAAAAATATATACATCTTCCAACAACTCCCAAGCTGCCAAATAAGAGGGTTTTTCTAAATTTTGGAGTGCAACAGAAATCTGTGTGCCTTGGATACACTTTTTCATGAGTGTACTAAAATTAAAATGAGCTTGATAGTTCATGTTAGCATGTTTATAATGGCAAAGCTATCATACTTGGCAGCCCCTCCAGGAATAGGCATTGGCTGAAAATGTGCACACCAACCGTTTCCCATAGCTGCTTCTAGTCTTTGTGGACTGTAAAAAAAAAAAAATGGAAAACATCCAGGCAACTGGGGGCACCAAAAGCAGATACTGGAATTTAACGGAAAATAACTCACCGTAGCTTTAATTTTAAATGTTATCTTGTGTATTTTAGGATTTTTAAAGGTGCCGTAGGTAGGATTGCGAAGATCCAGGACTTAGCCAAAAAATTTGAACATGGACAATTTCTCAGTCCCTCCCCCCTTTCCGCTAAAGCCCAAAACGGTATCCTAAGCCCCTCCCCCCACAAGGGAGAATGAATGCGTGTGCATGAGCAGTGATTGACATGCAGTTAGACAACCCCCTGGCCCTGATTGGTGCATCTGAACAGGGAGCGGTGGATTTTTGCAAATCACACTACAGGCTGTAGGTGGTACCAGAGAGCCAGATTGTTTTTTAAATGACCTCTTCATATAGTTCTACTGGAACATAGGGTCAGTTTCAGCAAATATGACAGAAATTTAGTTTTAAAAGTCTTACCTACTGCACCTTTAATGTTTAAAGGTGCAATATGTAATATTGTGTGTAATACTGGCAGCTAGCGGTTAAAATAGTTACTGCACTACCAATTCAAAATACTGGAGAGTCGTCTCCCCCGCCCCCTCCTGCCCAGACTCGAAGTTCACGGGGGTTGCCAGGCTGAGACCGCAGTATTCACAACAATGTAGCTGGACGCTTTTCTCCCATAGCCAGACATTACTCCACAGCACAGCCGAGTAGCTAACGTTAGATGCTGGCTATATTGACAGTCATAAAAGCCTGTGCTCACGCGGAGCTCTGTAACCAACTAACAGACACACTTTTTCGGCTTAAAATTACAGTATGAACCGCTAAAAACACAACAACCTCACTGTCCTCTCCAGACGCCAGTCAGGCACACTTCCTCGGCTTAGAATTACAATACGAAACGCTAAAAATACCACTACCTTGCTGACGGAACACACTTCATTGGCTTAGAATTACGGCAACAATCGCTAAACACACTGCAAACTCACAGTCTCCTCTTTCCGATTTACAGCCCCCCTCTCGTGGCTTAAAATAACTCACCGTTGTTGGCTCCAGCCGCTGAACTACACATTGTAAACAGCCATGGGCTGCTTGCCTGGTCCTCCCGGTAACGTTAACAGTTAGCAGGGTTAGCATGGCGGCGTTAGCCAGGACCAGTCGGGATCACTTTACTGGCTATGTCTCAATTGTTTTTGCGAGTAACCAACTCGGTTACTCTAGCTATATAATTCAATGTGAGTACACAAATGTTGAAATGACAAAAAATGCCCGTCCCTAGTAACTGTGATAAATTAGCCTGAAGCTAATGCTTACCGGTTCAGGAGAAAATAAGCCAACTCTGCATCCTTTTGGGCTATAAGCTGTCTCCATCTTTCAAATACATCTCCAATATTTACCAGGGGGTTGTTAGGTCTCTGGTCACGCAACTGTTAGAAACATGCTGTTTTCTTTTTTTTATGTCATGTAGAATCTATCTCCGTTGATCCTGTTCGTTTGTTTGCTGCTTTCATGGCTGTACTACCGTTACAGCTGTAGCGTGCTGGGTTTACATTTTTACAGGTATATCTGGCAACCCGGCCTGCCTGTCAAACTGGGCCGTTGATAACAACACACAGATCAAAACATAAACATAAATTCCGTCACGGAATGTAAATTTCAAAAAGAAAAAATACTGAAATTAGCATTGTTGTCAGAAAAGATAGTATTTCAGTTTAACATGTTTCCTTAATATCTGATGAGGCATTGGTGTCATTTTTGGATTTATTACAGTACAAATATTACATATTGGACCTTTAATGAATGAATGATATTTACACCTGATACTAATTCTATCTAATTTAAGAAATGTATTTTGGCAATTACACTTAATTTTAACAGTTTAATCTATTAAATAAAATATACATATTTGTGAAATGAGAAATATAAAGAGACATTTTTTTGTAGTCTATGTGAAAACAAACAAGAATGGCAATTTAATGGTTATTGACAGTGACAGGTTTTTCATGTTTTTTACCAAAGACATGTAAATTCGCAGTCTGTTTTTGCCTTTTTTTTATATATATATATTTTTGTGCTGCAAAATAAAACGGAATAATTCATAAAATTATTATATTATTATATAAAAAACAGTTATTTTTACAGCGTATACTAGGTAAAACACACTCTAGACTTATCTCTGTCCTGGATGCGATATTACGAATCCCACTATGGCCACGCCAAGACCTGCCCTTGAATAGCATTTATTGGCCAACTGTCCATGCTTACGCAAGATAACATAACCCCATTTGTACAGGTCCTATACTCGGACCAATCGGCTATCATAACCTTAACCACTCGAGGTCAAATGACTAACCCCAACCAATCGAGCTGCTTCGTAGGGCGGGTCTTGCATTGTCCACAGTGGGATTCATAATTTTGCGTCCTGGATGCACAAAGATGAAACTGATCCATTTCCTCCTCTGACTCGGGGGAAATGTCAGGATTCCCATTCCTGGCATAAAGCTTCTTTACTTTGCTCCTGTGCCCATCTTTGCATCAGTGTTGAAGTTATATTGCTCTAAAGCTAATATTTTGTATGATCATCGTCATAAATAATACACTTTTTTAACAAACAGCTATTGGCTAGTGCAACTTGCCGAAAATCAGTTTTTAAATCTTTTTATTTATTTTGTGGGGAAATTTTAGGACAGCTGCAGACAGAAAGGGGAAACGACACGCAGCAAAGGGCTGCAGGGCGGAGTCTAACCTGCGGCCACTGCATCGAGGAGTAAAGCTCTCTATATGGGCGCCTGCTCTCCCAGGTGAGCTACACAGGCAGCCCTGTTTTTAAACCTTGAAGCAGTTCCTGTTAGCCACCAAAAGAGGCAAGAAATGTCAAAGATCAATTAGTGAACCTTTTAACAGAGCTGAGTGAGGGTTGTGAGAGTGTTCGCTTCAACACACAGCTACAGAGAGAGTACGCATCCTGCTGAATGGTGACCAGATGGGGACACAAATGTGTGTGTGGGCCACAAGTTGGGTTCTAGTTGCCATGAATGTCTCTTTGAAAGAATAAATGCTTTGAAAGGAATTCAAATGGGAGACAGAGAGGATGATGATGGGGAAGTACAGTGTAGTTCAGGGGTGTTTTGTGTGTTTTTGTGTGTGTGTGTGTGTGTGTGTGTGTGTGTGTGTGTGTGTGTGCATGTTCATTTTTATGTATGTGTGTTTGTTGACGTCAGGTGCAGCGCAGGTGGGCAGCAGGGGGAAGAGATGAAAAGGTCTACAAAATAAACACACCTGATCCCGTTGGACTTGTAACAGAATGTAGGACTGCAGTCATGCTTGGATGTGTATTTTCCACAGTAAAAAACTGAAATTGTATAATCAATTCCCACTCTGCTTCAGACCAACACTCTAAAGAGCTGCTAATGTCCTCCAGAGGCCGCAGTGTTAGTTAAAGCCACGACAATATGAAAGTGTTGATTGAAGTGATGATTCAGTTATTCTTAAAGCTAAAGATTTTAATGTTGTCCTGAGGGTGGCGCTCAAGGAAAGTTCATGGGGCCCAACAAATCTAAAGTGTTCATCATCTGGGGAAAACATTTCTATGGAATTTCATTGCAATCAGATGAATGCAGAACAGATCGACCAATAAACGGGTAACAAACTGAACTAACGCACTACCAGACACACTCTGAAAACTAACTAAAGCAAAAAAGGAAATGAAATCAAAAAAGTCAAAACTAAACTAAAATAATAACAACTAATTCAAAACTATTATAACCTCCCTTTCCATTTTTTTAAACTATAAAAAAAACTTCTTTATTATCATGATTGTGAACAAGTTAGCATGCTGAAACATTTGGCTTAAGGACTTAGATAAAAAAAAAAAGCCACACGCGGGGCTTTACAGTTTTTTTTGATTGCTAAACGACAGCGGGCACAACTGGAGTCACATGTGCAAAACAATAACTCGTGGACCAAACTCTAGTTCGTTTTTCATTGCTTGAACACAGTTTTCAAAACTCTACACGCTTATCCCATGACTTTAACCACAACGTGCAAAACACTGTAGATTTACAGCACTTTGTTCCAATGCTAACACACTGCTGTCAAAACTGTAAACCACACATTCAAAACAGAATAGATTTCAGTCTGGTGCCTATCAAACACTGCTGATTAGAATTTTAGCTTTAAGTAGGTGTCTTATTTTAGACTAGTTAGTGAACACATATGGTATTTATACAGAGAAAGCTCAGAAAGCCTTTTTTTGTATACAAACACCAAATAAGAATGAAACAATTATACACTGTACCGTTTGAGAGAAACAGGTAAAAGAGCAAAGATGCCAATATGTCCAGGTAAGATGTCTGAGGTTATGTACACAGCTATAAAAAAAAAGTGAAAAATACTATATCTTTACAATAGTAAAACTGTGTTCTTACTGTTTTTCAGAAAGTAATGGCGGTGAAAGCAATAGAAACACCACATTCATTTGTATTTAGAAATGATGCAGACATCCCATGTGATGAAGAAAACTTGCCACATGATGCTGGAGCAAGGCAGGATTAGTCACACTATTCTTTGGTACTGTTGCGTATGTACCTTTAGTTTTTTTTCCCCAGTAATTCCATAAATTACTAGAGACAAAATACTTTATTGAAGAAAACTGCTGATTTTCACTCCTTCTTTTTTACCTTATGTAAAAATTGGTATGCTATACAATCTATATTTTTTTCTTAAATAAACTGTTGAGTAGTGTCAAGTCATTCAAATTGTTCAAACTGTAAAGATGAAAAAGTTTGTAATTTGTGTATTGGTGTTTGACGCTAGTGTTTTTACCCTCAGTGTGTTCTGAGTGACAGTGTGTGTTATCTCAGTGTGTTCTGAGTGACAGTGTGTGTTATCTCAGTGAGGCTTGTGCATAGTGTTTGGCTGCACTGAGCCTGTTTTGCAGCTGATGTGAACTGTTTAGCTCAGGTGACTGTTGGTAGTGCAGACTGTAGTTTGAGTTTTGCACATGTGACTCCAGTTGTGCCCACTGTCGTTTAGCAATCGGAAAAAACTGTAAACACCATATTTATTGGCTCTTGTATTTATTTTCTCACTGTTTACTGGATATCTGCTCTTGTGTCTGCGGTGGTGAAACATAACTTAGTATATTTACTCAACTATATTACTATTGTACAGTACAATTACAATTTTGTGTTACTTTATACTTCTTCTTCACTACATTTCAGGGAGGTATATTGTACTTTTTGTATTAAGATTAAACATACAAAGATCAACTCATTAACAACTTAAACAGAAAATATGGTGGATCCGTATGAAATGACCCGAATATAAGCTCAATTTCAACCAATCACAACACTAAAATACCACTTACACTTACTTATTACTGCATCAATAATATGGGTTTAATAAAAAAATATACTGACATGGTGAGTATTTTTGATATTTCAATTACATTTTGCAGGTAATACTTTTAACAGTTTTTTTTACAATAAGGCAATAAAGGACATTTTATAATTAACTTTGTGTGTAAACAACTTGACAACAGGAAGTTGGTTTATTTTTGACCAAATGTATTTTTCACTTGTTTTTCTTGTCTCTCTCTCTCTCTCTTTCTCTCGTGTGTGTGTGTGTGTGTGTGTGTGTGTGTGTGTGTGTGTGTGTGTGTGTGTGTGTGTGTGTGTGTGTGTGTGTGTGTGGTTTTGCTACAAGGACAAACAGTGCCCCCTGGGGATGAGTCTCCTTCTAGTCTCCTCTCCTGTTCCTGTTTACAGCTTCCCTCTTTCCTCTTTTATGCTTTTTCCTTTTCCCCTTCCTCCTTTTTTCTCTTTCCTCATCTCTTCCCTTGATTCATCCTCTTTTCCTCATTCATTTCCTCTGTCCTCCTTTTTTCCCCTTTGGTACCCCCTCAGCCCTTTTCCATTCATGTTGGCAATAGAAGAGGAGGAGAGGAAGTGACATAGTGAGGTTGAGAAGCAGAGTGAGGAAGACACACAATGAAAGAGAGAGAGAGAGAGAGAGAGAGTTAGGGGTCACCTGGCCAACAGAAATCCACTTGCAGTCTCAGCAGACTGAAAACATCATCTCAGTCCTCCCTTCACTCGTTTTTTTTAATCCACTCCTCCAATTTCCACCTCATTTTTACTGCCCTTCCTCTCTGCTTCTCTTACTCTCAATGTGTGTGTGTATGTGTGTGTGTGTGTGCGTGCACGTGCGTGCGTGCGTGTACGTGCATGTGTTTGTGCGTGTGTGTGTGTGTGTGTATACGTACAGGTATGGGACTAAATCCAGAAAATGGACGGAAGGGCTGAGCAAATTTCCTCAAAACTGACTTGGTTCTAATATACAACACACACACACACACACACACACACACACACACACACACACACACACTCTGATTAAAAGCAGCTGAACAAACCGACCTGAAGAGGGTCAGAAATGATGATCGAGGACAAGAAAAAAAAAGGAAACATTTCATCAATGGGACAGATTGATCGAGGAAATATTTCATTTTCAGAAAATGATGTGTTAATTTTAAAGTGACAGTCCAGTGTTCATTTGACCCATCCACCACCCCCAACCAATTTCTCTACAGACTTTGAATTTAATGTCAGCCATTTTTGTTCGTGTCTGAGATTTGTCCTCTTTTCTGGTTAATTTTTAGGATGTACTGAGTGTTACTGATAATTTGTTGAACAGACAGGCAGCCCATCTATAAAGGAATTCATATCGGTTTGGACTTAAGCACCCGGTGGTGTGGGATGCACAGATGAGAGGCTGAGGATGGAGCGCTGACAATCATGTACATTTTGGGCAATGAGGGAGAAAGGCAGTGATGGAAGTGAGGCGAAAATGAGGAGAAAGAGGAGGTGCAGCCCCTCCACCCCCTCCTGCCCTTAAATAAATTCCACTGGCATCTTGTAATTTTTTATTTTTGTGGCACTGCCGCTGCTGCTTTTTTGGCTGCGGGCCCCATCTGTTGGCCAGCTGCTAGATGTTTGGGAGGAGGAGAGTGTGTGTGTGTGTGTGTGTGTGTGTGTGTGTTTTCTTCCCTTAAACCTTCGCACACACACATATACACACACACACACTCACATACAAACATGCACACACACTAATACAGGGAGGGATTAAACGCTATTGGATGGGAATGTTTGCGGGTTTATGAATATGCATAACGGGCGAGAGAGGTTTAAATGGGTAGGAAAGGAAGAAGGAGAAGTGAAGGGAGAAAGTGGAGGAGAGAGAGGGGTGGGAATGAAGGATGAGGTTACTAGGAAAGGAGAAAGAGGGAAAGGGGGAGTAGGGAGGGAAGAAGAAAAATTCAAAAAAAGTGAGGAATTCAGAGGAGAGAAAAGGGACGGAGAGAAAAGAGGAAAAAGAGGAAATAGGGATGAAATGATGGAGGAAGGGAGAAGGAGACAGATAGAGAAGGAAGAAAAGGCATAGACATGCTGGTGAGGAGGGAGATATAAAGGAAAGACAGAAAAGAGAGAGAGAGAGAGAGAGAGAGAGAGAGAGAGGAGTTCACTAAGAATATCAATGGAGGGAAAAGGAGGAGGAGAAGCACAAGTGGGAAAAAGAAGAGAGGGGGATGTGAATAAAGAGAAAAGAAAGAGGAGGAAACAATGTAAGGTGGTGAGGAAGGTTAATAGAAGGGAGGACAGAAGAGGGGAAAGAAGGACATGAGTAGAGGAAGAGAGACAAGGATGAGGGAAAAACAGAGGACAGATTAAAAAAGGAAGCTACAAAAGGGAAGAGGAAGGAGAAAGGGAGTGGGAAGGGAGACTGACGGGGAAAGAGAGCGAAAATGGTGTTTAGGAGTGAGGAAGGAAAAACGAAGGAAAGACAGAAAGTGGGAGATGAGCATGAAGAAGAGAGAGAAAGGAACAAAGCAAGGAGAGAAGGAGCTCAAAGAAGGTACAAGGAATGAGGATAGAGAAAGGAGGAAAGAAGAGAGGAAGAAGACAGACGGGAGGGCAGAGGAGCGAGAGGGAGATCAGGCGAGGTAAGGGAGGAGGAAGTGGGAAAAGAAAGTGAGGAGGAGGGGGAGAAAGGGATGGATGGATAAATGGATGTGTTTGGGCGTGGTGCCAGTCCCAGGACCGGGGGGACCTTTGGGCAAGGCATCAGGGGGAAAAGAGAAACAGATGGTTTGTCAACCTTTTATTAGGCGTTGGTAAAGAAAACAAAGAAAACACCCAAAAAACATGAATCAAGCATGCCCTGGAAAAGCTACTTTCTGTCGCTGTGCCGTTTCTTTAGAGGTGCGTTTGTTTTCGGGGGTTTTTGTCATTTTTTCCTCATCTTTTCCTCATTTTACCCTTTTTGAAAAGTGTCTTTTTCTCTGACATGATGTTGACTGAAATGCAAATAAAGACTTGCACACACATGCTTACTGCATTTGTGAAGGTCCTCTTTGACAATATACATTCTGTAACCCCTTAACCCTCCTGGTTTATAGCAACAGCAGTTTAGAGAGAGATATCCTGACTTTTCCCTTGTATTAGTCAAGATCCAAAAAGACGACGTTCATCCATAATGCAACTTGGTAGTCTCATTTTAAGACCCACTTCTTTCAAACTCCACACCTCGAGCTTGAAACACAAGCCCTTTGTTACAACTGGTCTGAAACCCAAGTTGTAGCGACCCTTATGACATCACAATGACATCATCGGGGATCTTCACCAACTGGAAAAAGCTCCTCTAGAGCCACAGAAGACATGATGCACCTGTTTTCCAATACTGTACTCTTGAAAATGTACCAATCTTCGATGTGTAAAATCTGTGGAGTGCCCCCTTTGTTACTGATAGAGATGGGACTAAACTATGAAAAGAAAACTAAACTAAGGTGTTATAAAGTGCAAATTTAACCTTAAACCTAAAGGTCTTAAACCTCAAACAGGTCTTTGAAGAGGTGAGGACTGGACATAATGTCCTCTATTTTAAAGAATATCCTTTATTGTCTAAACATATCCCCAAACTACAAAAAACTAAAATGTCCTCACACATAATGTATAAACCTGAAACTTAACAAATACAAGAGCTTGTGTACTGAAGAGTCCTCCAACATGAACATTTAATGTTCAAAAATGTCCCTACTTTCCACAAATGCCCACACTTTTCAGTGTGCTCAATGTCCCAACATGTCACGCCCCAAAAATGTCAGCACTTCCCATAAATGCCCTCACTTTCCAAACATGTCCTCTTTACAAAATGTCCTTACTTTTCCCAAATGTTACCACTCCCCAAAAATGTCCCCACTTTCCAAAGATGTCTTCACTTTCTAAAAACGTCCCTAGTGTCCAAAAGACAAAATATCCTCACTCACAAGGTGCAAACTTGAAACTGGTCCAAACTAAAATAGAAATGCAAGCGCACAGAAACAAACAGATATAGCCTACACACACACACACACACACACACACACACTTTTGAAGCTTGTACTGCAAAAGAAATTTTAATAATCAAGAAAAATAGGCAAACCAAAAGAAATGAACACTGAAATGAACTGTTTTGCAAACACATAAACAGAATGTGTGTGTGCATGTGTGTGTGTGTGTGTGTGTGTGTGTGTGTGTGTGTGTGTGTATATAAGTGTATGTGCATGTGTGTGCGTGTGTGTGTGTAGCTGTATTTTTTTTTGTCCAGGTCAGACACTGTTGTGTGTGTTGTGTGTGTGTGTGTGTGTGTGTGTGTGTGTGTGTGTGTGTGTGACCTACTTTTACTGAACGGACATCCTAAAACACAACATCCTCTTTCTCTCTCTCAGTGGGTTGATAAATCCGTTCTTTATTTCTTTTCCTTTTTTTGTTCCTCTGTTGTTGCTTTAGACAGCAGTGGACATTTGTGTGTGTGTGTGTGTGTGTGTGTGTGTGTGTGTGTGTTCGGTCCTATTTATGGGACAAAGCCTTCAGTGACCCAATAAGTGAAACTGAAATCAGAGCGTTTTATTGTGAAACAGCTCTGCTGCTTTTATCAACAAACCCTGTTTAAAAGAATATAAAAAAAAAAAAAAAAAAGCTTTTTCCGATCTGATGCATACATGTATTATTAATAGGCTATATGATATTAATAATACACTAATACACTTTTCTTTACGCTTTTGTTCTTATACATTTTCCTGTTAGCCTACTTCTTCTTTCTTTTATATTTTGTCATGTTTTGTGCATGTGATGCTGTGGATACAAGGAATAAAATTGTCAAAACTAAACAAAATCATACAAAAGAACTAGTACAACTGCAATCATATGAAATTAACTTAGAGCAGAGCTAGTTCAGTTCAATTATAAACAAATGTAATAGTGTCAAAAACACAACAGGAGTTATCGCAGGACACATTACAGATAGAGTAGTTCTAGAGACACAGATATACAGATATGGAGAAATATGGTTCATAATAATCATAGCAGTTGGTTTGATGAACAGTGGCAATTATAGTACCAGTAAAGATAATAGCACTATGACTAGAAATAATAGTAGTAGCAGTTCAGGGCGTAGCAGGGCGTCAAGCAGGACCACGGCAGGAGCTGCAACAACGATTTAGGTGCCCCCTAAAACTAGTTTTAGTTGTCCTTTGACCCTTTTCACCCCAAAACACATCACATTGTTGCTTTAGCTTCCTATTGAACATTTACCCACTATTTGCAATCAATCATATCTTACACTGACATTACAGAAACAGAAGAAATTGTATTTTCCCACTTTCCTTTAGCAGGTAGCCTCGTAAGACCTTCCTGATCTGGCGAGCTCCAGTTTTTGGCCCGTCTATCACCAACATAGGTGATAGACAGATGGTTTATCCAATCAGCTAACCAGTATTTTCACCCCTTCCTAAAAGTTCTCCAACGGAAAGTTTCCAGATGGATATGCTGAGCAAATGCGAAGCGATCCATCTGGTGGAGTCAGGTTATGTAGCAGGTATCGTGCAGAATTTTCTTTTTCTTTAATCTTGATTGGGTGCATCTTATGCACCCAAAAGCCAGTGAGGGTGACTCCTACTGGTCGCTCCCGAGGCTGCACTGTTGGGGGATGAATCTGTGTGAAACTCCCAGGTGTTAGAGTACGCCCTCCAGGTGTTGCCCCTCATAAGCAGGTGAAAAGAAGCAGCTGGAGACCCATGTGTGACAGAGGTAGAACATGATTGTCTGCAGCCTCCACAGGACGATGGGACCTGGTTTTAACATCTGTCCTGAGTGATCCGATCACAAGTGGACAGCTCTGTCCGTGGGTTTTCACATGGTAGTAGAATGTCTCCATATGCGTCTTGACTGACCACTTGTGATCGGATCTCACTTCCCCGCTCTATATGCAATTGTACACGTGCATCATTGTCGGAGAAACAACACAGACCGGACAAAATGTTGCGTTTACTTAAAACTGGTAAACCTCATGGTGCATTCATAGTTATTGTAAAATACCCTTTTCTCATCTGCTTTTGTCTTTTAACAGCAATTTACTGGTGAAAGAAGTAATTATTGTTAAAAGTTATTGTTATTACATTGATAATCATTTAAATCCCCCCTTTTTTTTGTGCTGTTCAGAAAAGTGATCCGATCCGTGAGTTTTGTGATCTGTTGCATCCCTATTTGAGAGGGATGGGAAACTATATTTCAAGCCATCATGTCATTGTTTCATTATTGAAATGTGTGGTATAGTAACATAAAAAATTAATTGCTCCAAATATAGGCATTTTAAAACGTGGCAACCGTATTGACAATATTGGCGACCAAAAGCTGATGCCTGGTTGCCAAGCCGGCAACCACATTAAAAAGTTAGTGTTGAGCCCTGTGCAGTTCAGAAGGGAACTGGACATTGCTAAAAAGAAGATAAAAAGCCACACCGGTTCCAGTATTGGCACTGAACATCTGTAATGTGGGTACTTTGTGTATTGTAGCATTTAATACCTTGTTTGTCCTAATTTTCAGAAATTTTCCATAAATGTCCTCTTTCCAAAATGTCTTCACTTTGCCAAAGTGTTGTCCGTCTGCCAAAATGTCCTTTTTCCAAATGTCCTAACTTTCCAAACATGTTCTCTTTCTAAAATGTCCTAACTTTCCAAACATGTTTCTCTTTCTAAAATGTCTTAACATTCCAAACTAAATGATCACTCCCAAAAAATGCTCTCACTTGCTTCAAATTGGAAAGCCAATTATCTGTGAAATTTCCGTTTTAGTGTTTGATGCAACCTGAAAAGTCAATCAGGATTTTAAATGTTTGTAATCTGAGCCTGGTTTAAGAGACACTGAGCACTAAATGTACATCTCTAATGTGTGTACTTTGTATACTGTAGCAGTCAACATAAATACCTTGTTTGCTTCCTTTTTTTCCACAAATGTCCTCTTTCTAAAACGTCCTAACTTTCCAAACATGTTCTCTTTCTACAACGTCCTAACTTTCCAAACATGTTCTCTTTCTAAAATGTCCTAACTTTCCAAACATGTCCTCTTTCTAAAACGTCCTAACTTTCCAAACATGTTCTCTTTCTAAAATGTCCTAACTTTCCAAACATGTTCTCTTTCTAAAATGTCTTAACTTTCCAAACTAAATGATCACTCCCAAAAAATGTCCTCGATTTCCAAAAATGCTCTCACTTGCTTCAAATTTGAAAGCCAATTATCTGTGAAATTTCCGTTTTAGTGTTTGATGCGACCTGAAAAGTCAATCAAGATTTAAAATGTTTGTAATCTGAGCCTGGTTTAAGAGACACTGAGCACTAAATGTTTCTGAGCGCATTTTGACATTTTGGACAAACCACTTCTTGATCCCCTTCTTTAGTTAGAAGCGTGACCTGGCTAAGAAGCCTCCATGTTGGATTCAGCAGACGTTACATTAGAGACTCGCTCAGGCTTTGGCACCATAACACTGCAGCTTTTCTGGCTGCAGAATGATTTAACATAATGTAGTTCACCAACCAGCCTTTGTAAATCGCTGCCTTAAGCACCACCTCCCCGCACACATACAGGTACCTACCAGCAGCCCCCTTTTAAAATCCCCTCCTTTTAAACATATTTTGCTGGTTTGAACGTTTTGGACTTTCAGCCTTGTTTTAATTAGTGATTTCCTTCGAGAAGAGCTTAAATGAATCATTAGTCAGAAATCCATCAGCAGCGCCAGCTTTTTACTGAAATAAAAAACCCCAAGGTGCACCAACCTGGCATTACCAATACAGTCATTTTATTCTAGTTTTCTCCCTTTTTTTTCTTGCCTCTTTTTCGCTTAACACAACTCCCCTGACTGAACGAGAGACAGGCCCTAATTGGTGGAGTATTAGAAACCATTATTCCTAATTAAACATCACAGAAGACGCTGTCAGAGTTGGACTGGCGGAGTGATTTAAGACATGTTGAACCTCTGGCTTCGTAACAAAGTCTATTAGTGGAGACGGACGAGGGACGCTTCAAATTGGCAAGCAGACGAACAGGCACAACAAAACTCTGCCAGGGTTTCACTATAGCAGGTGGGACTGTGTGTGTATGTATATGCATGTGTGACTCCACTGACAAAACACACACACACACACACACACACCTTTCTTCCTTCCTGGCTGTCTTTGATAAGGCTACAGTTAAGATTTAGTACTGAAACATGGATGTTTATGTTATGTTCAAAGTGATAATTCATGCGCTGTTATTATACTAACTTTAGGCCTTTATTATATATTTGAGCATTAACAATAAATCAAATGACAACGTGTAATGTGTATGTGGTGCTTCAAGAATTATTACCAACGCTGCAGCTCTTAAACCTTTCTACCACCGATGTGTTGCCCTTTTGATGTATACCCTCTTACCTCTTATGAGTTTCTCCTAATGTCAGCAATTGATTTTTAGCTTCTTTGTGCGCATTGTTTTGGTTTTCTGGCACATTAACAGTTGGTTGAGTGTCAGCCTTCTCATCTACCTTGTTCAGCTGTTTTCAACAAAAAAGCTCTGATAAACCCAGCCTGGCCTCACAGAATTCCGTGAAACAATCACAAATTGTTAACAGCTCATTACGTGTTGATGGCACGGAATGTGTGAAAACTCCATGTGGCCACCACGGAAAACAATGCCAATGTAAAGTCAATGAGAAGATGGCGTAGCATTAAGAGCGACAACGGTAGTGAGTAGTATGTAAGGCCGAAATTCTGCGTAAAGTGGTTGGTTGGGGTGGTGGATGGGTCAAATAACACAGGACTTTCACCCAGGAGACCAGGGTTTGTGTCCCGCGTGTCACGTTTCCTAAACCCAACCGTAACTGTCCCGTTCTTCTTTTCCTGAACCCAACCGTCCCGTTCTTCCCGCGTGTCACGGAACCCTAAGCCCACCCATGACCTTTTCCTTAACTTAAGGGGCCGTGTTAATTTCACGGAATTCTGTGAGATCAGGTTGGATAAACCACTGTTAACTACTTGCGTAGCACCAAATGCCAAGACAGCAACTGGTGAAGAAAGTTGTAATCCTAAAGATTAGAGCAGCTATGTTATCAGAAATACAACAGGAGAGCGACTAGTCTAGCTTTTTACAGTACAGCCAAACAAATTCCCGATGTTTTAATAAAGAAGTCGTCAATAATGGGCCTTTTTTCATCATGCCGCGATCTGCGAGGGGTAGTTTTCCACACAACAGCCTGTTTTGTCTTGTAGACATATTTTTGATGAACGCTCATGGTTTGCGCTAACTGCTGTGACAAATCCATTGTGTTTCGCTAGTTCAACACTTTTGAAACAGAAGCAGTGCGTTAGCAGTGACAGAAAACAGCTCTGATAGAGTGTAAAGAGAGTGAACAGTAAACTGTGAGGTTGATATCAGATTCAATTGTTTAATTTGTTTTAAATTGTTGCTTTGTTTCCTGTAAATCTCCCATGTGTGTGAATGTAATGGGAATCCAGCAAAGGCATGGCGGACTCCGCGACCAACAATGGAGACTACTTTAGAGAGGCAATAACTGAATGTTAATACTTTGTATGGCTATTGCAGAACCATAAATAGTATGATTTTATCTTTTAAATCGGGTTTAATTTAATAGAAATCAATGAAAAAACTGTATTCAAATCTTAAGGATTGTAACTTTATTTAAAGGACCAAGCCAAAGAGTACAATAATCCAGCGGCACTAAAAGTAACTATATTAACCCATGTTTGCCATATAATGTGTAAAAATATCCATCAATAGTTATTAGTTCTGAAACCATGGGCACTCGTTTGGGATACACACAAAGGTGTTACAGATAGGGACACTTGGGCTGTGTAATAACCGAGCTGATGTGGTCCCAGTGTGGATGATGTTCAAACTGTCCTTCTGCTTTAGTGTCCCCACATTTCTCAGTCCCAGCATGACGCCTTCTTGATGATTTCAGGTTTGGGTTTATCGGTACTTTACGACCTCAGACCTGCTGTCACACACATTAAACACAGACACACACATTGCAGTCACACACACACACACACACACACACACACACACACACACACAAATCTGGTGTGCACACAACCACAAAAATGCTAAAATGCAATTGTTGGCTTTGCTGTCATCCTGCACCGGTTTCTACCATTTAATTACACACAGACGCAAACAGGCTGCTGATGAAGAATGCATTGCATACCAAACACATTCTCACTCCCATCGCGACGCTTGGTCGTGTGCCTTTGGCGTTTGGTATTGACGCTAAAAGTCTCCTTTAGCGCCTGGGTCAGGATGTGTGTTCAACTGACATGCGGCACAAGAACAGGACAGTTATGTTTAGGAAAAGATCGTGGGTGGGGTTATAGAACGTACGCTGGATAAGAACGGGACACGAACGCTGGTCTCCAGTGTTGTTTGACCCATCCACCACCCCAACCACCCTCCCTAGGCGGCATTTCGGTCTTTCATACTACTCGCTACCATTGTCGCTCTTAAAGCAACACCAGAGAACTTTTCCCGCTTCGGTCGCCATACAGGTTGGAAGCGGAATTGTCCATTAGATTACATTATGCAAGTTTGCCAGATCGGGTAGCGCGAGCTGTTTTTTCGAATAAGACAACCTGTAGGGGGACCAAAGCGGGAAAAGTTCTCTAGTGTTGCTTTTATGTCATTTTACAGCGCCACGGTCGAGCTGCTGCTATGCCAGGTTTGTTCCATTCAGATGCTGAAGGGTGATTTTGTGAGTTGGGAGTGAGAACGGGTTGGCATACCTGCCAACATTGGGCTGTGAACTGAGATTTTCTGGGGCATCGGTTGGAACGGCGTACTCGCAACGTCCCCGCCCCCATATAACCCTACACTACACATGTATACAGTACATTTACTGTATACTGTATTATATTTCTTTTGACCTCATCATTATGAAAAATCACTGACTTTTAACAAGTTGTGTAGTCTTGGTTCTCCCTGATGTGTATTTTCGAGCAATTGCAGAGTCAAGAAACATGTCTGCAACACTTTTGCTGAATTCATCAGAAAATGAAAAAAAATGTGTTCTTCTTGGCTAGCATGGCTATTTTTACCTCTGCCTTTGTGATTTCATCAGCCTCCGACACACCTCTTAAGAGGAACGAGCCGATGTTAGCAGTTCCCCTCTATGCCTCCACAGCCTGTTTATGTTTGCTATAATTAGCATGTCTGCTAACGTCATTTTCCCCACCGTGTTCTATGCTAAAGTCTGCCCAGTATACTTTACAAAATGCATGTTGTTTGCTGACGTGGATAGTGGCTAGAAATGGGTAGGTTTTGTACCAAGAGGACAGAAATCTTGACGCATACTTCTTTTTTTTTTTTAGGAGCTGTTTCAGATATAGGGCAAGTCATAAGCAAAGAAAGTTATCAGATTGTAATGTAATGTAATTTTATTTAAACAGGGACAATGCACAATTGAACATTAAACTTGCATTAGAGCAAGGAGAGATGCATTGTACCAGGTTGTAGCACAATTGCTATTTTCTGACTGTAGTCCCTGGGCTGGTAGGTAAAACAAATATTCAATGCAAGTGAAGTACAAAACAACAGAATATACATTTTACAAACACATTCACACCTAATTTACAATAATACAAATGTGCAAAGTTGCATCAATAAAATGACCATGGGCTCAATCGTTCCCACATCCTAAAACCAGTCCACATCCTAAAACCAGTCCTCACCCCTTCCCAACAAAGCTATGCAATCAAAATCCTAACCCCTCCCATCACACAAACACACACACACACACACACACACACACACACACACACACACACACACACACACACACACACACACACACACCACAGACATTCATAAATGTGTCATACATGTGTACAAGTTCGTTCTGACAATATCCAGCTTTTTGTCAAGCATGAAAAGGTTTGACGATTTGTACATGTAATAAGGTGTGTTGGGAGACTAGTCCACTGACTTATGGCCACTAAAGAAAAGGATGATTAGCCAAACGATATCTTGCGATTGGGAATACTGCACTCTCCTGTAGTGGCTGACCGAGTGGTTCGTGTTTTTTCCTGAGTTGAGCGTAATACATTTCTATTTACTGCTGTCAGTGCAACAGTGTGAAGGAGTCTTCTTGTCAATAGTTGAAGATGCAAAATACTCCTAGTCACGTCAGACCCAACGCCATAACATCCTCTTACTGTCAATCAGTCTTCCTCAACCACCTTTTTTCCCTTCTACTAGTCATTAATTAATAGAGGATGCCAATTAGCACTAATGAGCATTAGCACTAACAAGCATCCACACTGACGGAGCTTGGTACAAAATGCTGTGAACACAACCTGTGTGTGTAAGACGGTGAGTTTTTTCTCAATGCTTAGCCAGAAGTGGAGAAAGGAGTGTTATTATGAGGAATGTTAATGATTAAACATTTAACTGTTAACCGACAAAGAAGAAAGAATTTTGACCAATTAAAACTATGAGTTAAACAGTTAAATCAGTTAAACATTTGACAATATAATTAAACAAAAATAAAAAAGTTAAAGTTTTCTGACCTATAAATGTTATAATGTATAGCAGGGTTTCCTCTAGCTGCACTTCACAGCGGCGCACTGCCGCTTCTTCAGGCGCACCACCGCTCCTTCAGCCGTTTATGAAATGTCATAAAGCACACTACGTCAAATTTGAAGAAACATTTGGAGTCACAGCACAGCAGTAGTAAGGTAAGTTAAGTAAGTAAAAGTAACTAAATTACTTTTAAAATCAAGCAATCTGTAAAATAACTAAGTTACTTTTTCAAAGTAACTGTGACAACACTGGCCGCGACATGAAAACCGCACTCATGCAGGTCCCGTGAAATATGACAGCTACAGTCGGAAAATAGCGTTGGGCACACTGAATTTGATGAATTTACTGTTTATCTGACCCAGATGAGGTACCCTAGGGTATCGTCTATTTGCTGGATTCTTCCGAGGTAACTGTCAGTAGCTAACGTTAGCAGCTACTGTTCCAGTTGACAGCAATGATATTGTTAATATTTAGCACAATGTTTCTGACAGTAGTAGTGGTCATAGTGAGTGAAACTGTGTTGTGAGATGCACATTCCAAAAAGTGTTACGTATCTGGAATTCTTCATTAGCTGTTTGTGATATCTGTAAAGCTGAACGGACTCAGTAGTAGCATCAGGCTAAAACAGATTTTATTCTGATCCAAAGACTCTTTGTGTGAAAAAGGACAGAGAAGAGACACTAACATTATATACCAACCCGGTCGCACGACAGTTCGTGAAATGGTCATGTTATTTTTAATCTATTGATACGTGTTCACGGGGACGTTTTTGTCGTTTGTTTTTTCGTGGTGGCCAGCACGAAATGGTCCATAGGGAGATTAACGGGGAAAGCAAACGCCACACCCCGAGGGAGGACGCCTCACACGCCGGGACACAGCTGCGGGGGACGAGCGACAATAACGGGATGGTGGAGGTTGGGTTAAGGAACAAACAACGGAGAAAAGACGCCTCACACATAATTCATTGTGCGGTGAATCATGTCAGGCTGCTCTATAGGAGTCCTGAATCCAAACCAAGTAATAGCTGCTCTTTAAATAACTTTAAAAATCTTTTGCATTGTACAAGTGGGCTGGTTTTGCCTAGAACTGCAGTGACTTCCATAATAGCATGATCACCACAATGCGCAAAACGTCATGGCTACACTACTGGTACAACTCTGCAGTTGCCTGCGGTCACTTAGCGTGGAAAGTACGTACGAGTGTCCTAGCCAGGTGAACTGGGACTACGTTGCCTGCTTGTTGGTTAATTATCAATCAAGGAGGGTCGGATATCGGTCAGAAAAGAAAATTCTAAATTAACATCCATAGCCCAAGGTGAATTATAATGGTGGTGCCGGCTGTCCAGCAATTAAACAAAAGTTAAACATTATAAAACATTGAAGGACCAGTTATGTCCTGACACAATACTGCTATTATCCAGGACTTTTAACTCACAATCTTTCCCTAAACTCACCAAGTGTTTTAGTCTGCTAACCTCAGCCATAGTTTATTTGCCATAACAATGATCTTTCCCTAACGCTAACCATGCCATGCACGGATATGTTAGAAAGTAAGAATAACAAAGAAACGTAACACTAAACGTAACCCGAGGTTTTGCTGAATTTTGAACTTCTTGTCTAGCGACTTTTGATAGTCATATTTTGATGGCAAACAACAGGAATATCTTAACGATAAGGTTCTTGGATGTTACTGTATAGTCAAGTAGTAGATGCAAATTTATCTTAGAATATACCCGAGTATGTGTCTGGAACACACACACACACACACACACACACACACACACACACACTGTGCCAACCCTTCAACAGGTGCAGGTTTGTGGTGGAAATGGTGGGGGTGTTTGTGTGGGAATGTTAATTTCCTGCTCCTTTTTTTGTAAAATTGGCTGCTCAAAGCCAGCCAGCTGATGTCAGGGTCTCTCTCACTCTCTTTCTTTCAACACACTCTCACAACACACACTTAAACTCCACTCACACTTTTTTCCACTTTTTCCTCACACATTATAAACACGAGTCTCTCAGATGGATCTGGCATTTCTCTATGATTTACAAACACACATAGCATAAACATAAATTACCTCCTCTGTCTCTCTCTTACTCTCTCTCACACATACACACAGACACACACATACACACACACACACACACCGACTGACCACTCTTGTGCCAAAAATCCAATTACCCAGTCTGCTTTTTAAACAGAGCGGGCTGCATTAGCGTCGGGCTGTGTTTAAACAGGAACTAATAGTTGGGAGGTTAATTACTGATGCAGCGGTAAGCATTCTGTCGTAATCACCAGCTATTACCTCGCGCTGTACCTGCAACACCAAGAAACTGGAGTAGGACTACTAAATATGTTTATACTTTACAGAGAAAATGACTTGAGTTGTAATACTATGAACAATAGTATTACAAAAACACTGGTGTTGCTGGGTGCATTTTTTGAAGCAGCAGAATCGCATACATAGTTAATGATAGCAAAGACATGCCCATGCCAGTTGAAAATGTGTCAACTTCAGCGAAAAGCACACATACAGAGAAGAGAGTAAAAAGCTGGAATGGAAATAACAGGTGTTTCAACCGTTTCTGGTAAGTTCTGCAATCAGTCAGAGGCTGTGTTGAGGTTGGTTCAACTCTAGTTTATATCCACGACGTTCCACTTCTGGGATTGCTCTGGTGCCGCCGGAAATTCCGCCAGATGTCCCTAATTCGGCCGAATGTCCTTCACCTTCCGTTTTCTTTGTGTTGGCATTCTAATAGTGGGGCAGATAAGGGGGTAAATCGTTCACAAGTGGATACAAGCACCAAATTTGGTGTGGTTATCCCTCTGGGGCCAATAATTTGAAAAATAACGTTAGCCACTTGATTTTTCAAAATGGCCGCCATTTTCCAAGCTGGCCGCCATTTCCAGCATTGGAAAACACGTATCTTGCCACATAATTTTACTCATGGGACATATTTCAAGGTTATTACCTTTTGAATCCTATGTTCTTGACTATAGATATGTCACAGACATATCTATTATATGTTTAGAGTGTTTTTGTGGTATTTATAGTAAATAATCTGAAAAAACATGCATGAAACATGACATAATTCCAAGAAATTATTATGAAGTATGCCAAAGTAACAGGAGGTTTTATGTTATTTCCTTTTTTATGTTCATTGTATTTATGTGGGTGATTATGTTCATGTTCATTCAAGCCAACATTGCTAGTCCTGGCACTTGCAGCTGCACAGTGCTGTACAGGTAAAGCTGCTTACACATATAGCCGACGGCTGACTGTTGACAGAAAAGCCAGTCGAAATGATCAGTCTCCCCGTGTTGGTCCAAAAAGTGCCACAGAACAGACCAAAAAGACGAGACAAGACGTAATACGTCTCTATAACAGCAGGCGGAGCTAATCTGTAATGTCGCCCAAGTAATGAAAACCGGCAGCTGATTGGACAAACGTGTCACATGGGTTTGTTTTCTCCGGAAATTCAAAGCCAGACGGTCATGGCGGCTGTTCAGAATACAATCTCATATTGTTCTAAAATAGTTCACTGAAACATGTTTCTGAAAACATTTGAAGAGAGAAATAGGCTCTCTGTGTTTGTGTGTATGTGCAGTTGGTGAATCTGTCTTCATTTCAGATCAACAAAGGTCAGTTTAAAAGATCTTCACCAGATTTTGAGAGACTCTAGTCACCTCATCCCGCTCCCCATTTCCGATGGAGTCCCGACTGTCCTGCCTCCGACTGAACATGTCGGGTCGGCCAAAATTAACGCCGACAGCCCCCCCAGGACTGACGACGGCATGGGACACACCGAACAGACTCGATTCACTGACCTCGCCAGACTGTCCAACGACCGATAATCGGCCGTATGTGTCAGCACCTTAAGACCAAAGTGATTTGCATTTATGTCTTCCACGGCATTCTGCTTTGCTTTCATATTTGGTCAGTTGCTGACAGCTCTCTACAACTGGTGATAGCTCTGTCCAGAAGATCTGCCATAGATCACCTTTCTTGGTCCATCCCCACTCAGAAGGACTCAGTATTTCTGGCTGGCATACAGTTGCTTAACTCCAGATGCAGGCTGCCTGGTAGGCTGAATACTTTACATGCTGCAGCAATGCTGCTTGAGTAGGAGGAATGGCTTCATATGGCCTTTGCTTTCAGGCAAACAAGTCCAACCTGGCTTCATCTACTCCTCCTGCTTCGCTGGATCTGTCATACATCATGACCACAAACTTTTCTAAATTATTCAGGTCGCTGTCATTAGTGTTGAGTGGTATACAAATTTGTACCGTATACCGGTATTAATTTCCCATATGATATGAATTTTTCATATACCGTAATACCGATTTATTGCCGCAGAGAGTGGTACAGTCAAAGTAATCTGCGAGTGAATTGAGAACGGGACCCCTGTTAACTCACTCATGGTAGTAACTTTATAACACAACAATTAATAACCCACAACTAACTCTCTCTAACAGGATAAAATACCATAACACACTTAAACTACTTCTAACACTAATAATTTTACATTTACAAATTTACACCACCGAACAGCATGCTGGGTAACATTATAGCTGCTAGCTAGCTAGGTAGTATAATAGTCCATTATGCTGGGAGAGGCTCCGGTTGCTACTACACATTCAAGAACCAAGAAGAAAGTTAGAGGATGAAGAAAGACTGGAGATATGCCAGAACAACGTGTGCTCAAGAGAGGAGTTGTCTGTTGTTTCCAAGTTTTTTGTTTCTGAAAAATCTGACATAATTTAGCCACTGTTGTTACCCGTCGCTCAAACATTACTTGGTTACTCGGCCGTGCTAATGTTAAAGACATGTCACTTCAAGCATGCAGCGGAGCAACATTATGAACGCAATCCCCGCTTGACCGTTGAGAAAGACGTCCTCCTTCAGCACCTTTTTCTTCAAAGAACTGACAGAGACTCGTTCCTGATGGAAGAAGTTCATGCAGTTATTCTTGATTGGCTCATAAAGTTTGGGTTCTTCTTATTCAAGTCCTTTTATGAACTGTTGGAACCAGGTTTTGCATCTCTCATAGTGCATATGAATCAATGCAACTGCACTTGGGTTTGCAATATCCTTTGTGTCTAGTGAAAACAGATCCTGGCTCTCTTCCTTGAAAGGATTGCCCAAAACTTTCATGACACTGTTGCTTGTGGATTTTATCAAGAAACAACACTTGAGCTTGTTTGGTCTGCTCATGGTGGGTGGTTTGTTCTGTGCCTTCTTTGGCTCCAGATGCTGCATTATACTGCAAAACCAAGCAGCTGATTTTAGGACCAGATACCATCCACCTTCCTAGGGCTGATGGATCTTCAGTCAGACCTATTGCACCCCCACTTCCCTTTATTACAGCATTGGCCGTGTTTACATTGGCGTTGGGTAGAATATACACTGCCGTGACGATCACTACGGTTAGCTCTCTAGGTTTATCTAAAATTGTCCCATTATTACACCAGTTCTCATGCATGTACATACATAGCCCCCCTCCTCTGCTCTTATCGAAGTCCTCAGTCCTGTCCCAGCGAAGCAAAGTGCAACCTGCTAATTTCAAGTCGTCCATTTTATGTACCAGGGATCTGGCATTGGAGAGATACAGGCTCAGTAGAGGTGTCTTGTGTGGTTGTTTTCTTAGCCTTAGCATAACCAGCGGTCTTGCTATGTCATCTGGGATGTTGTGCATATAACGAAAGACACTCAAAATAGATATCTGGTGCTAGTCACTGACGTCCAAAAGATTCTGGCGGGTGTAGCGGATGTTCGCAGAAAACAAGCAAGAAAGAAGTACAAAACTGTGGATTGTTGTGGATAGCATGCAGCTAGCAGGTCACACTCTGCACCCTTGTGAATTGAATTACATTATTTTACATTTAGAAGGTAGGCTACATGCTTTAAAACACTTTAACTTGGAAAACATTACTCTTTTTTCAAATATCCCACAAAGTCACCTGAAATTCCTTAAAATTTCATAATTTTATGATTTACATCAACATCATTAGATCTCAACATTAGAGTTAACTAATGATATTAATAGTTTATGATGTTGAATATGGGCTCATTGTAATTCTTGACCATCAAAACATAGGAGTAAATATCACCTCTCGTGATTTATCATGTTTGGTTCAAGAGATATGATGGAAAATACATAATTTGGTTATGGCGGAATCCAAAATGGCCACCACAGCTGTTTAGAAGCCTTCATTTATGTTGTGGGTGGTATCATTGTAATCGTTGACCATCAAAACATAGGGCTAGACATCATCCTTTACGCAATTGAATGTTTTGTTCAGGAGATATCATTCAAAATACATAATTTGGCTATGGCGGAAAGTAAAATGGCCGCCGCGGCTGACATGATGTTTTTTTGCGATGACTAACGTACTTTTTTGAAAGAGCACTATCCACTGAGTAATCGTGCGAATTTTGGTGCTTGTATCCACAAGTGAACGATTTCCCTAAAAAATGGCACTTATCTGCTCCACTATAAACTGTGTTGGCATTCTAAACTCCAGTGGATTCATGATGACTATGGTTAAATGAGCCTCAGATCTCTGCAGGGTAAATCCAGACAGCTAGCTAGACTATCTGTCCAATCGGAGTTTTCTCTGGCGCGACTAAAACTACTTTTGAACGCACATGTTCCACCAAAACATGTTCCTTCCCGAGGCTATTTTGCAGAGGCACCGTGGCTGTGCGCTCAGCGCTGCCCATTACGATTGTGATTGGTTTAAAGAAATGCCAATAAACCAGAGTTTCTCTCCCGTCCCAGAATGCTTTGTGGACTAGCCAGATCCTTCTCTGCAGCGGTGTGGACGAAGGTCTGGCAAAGCGAAACTAGCTCAATTCCAACGTTGAACACCAATTCCTACGGGCACATTCCCATTCATATGGTCAACATGTATGTTCCCTCTAATGTGAAGCTGATGTTCTTGTACAAGGTGGTCAATCTCAATTTTGCTTTTCTCTAAACATGATTCTCCTTGTCTGCATTTACTCCTCCGCACCCACCCCCTTATTTTTCTTCCCCAATCTCTCACTCCACACATTTGCCTGCACTGTAACACGTGAATTTCTCAGTTAGTTTTCTCCCGGCCAAGAAAACATATTTTAGTCACATGACGAAATCCACATCACACCACCTATCGATTTCCTCTTGGCATTGAATTGTTTGTGTGTGTGTGTGTGTGTGTGTGTGTGTGTGTGTGTATATGTGTGTGTTTGTGTGTGCTATGTAAAGGCGTATGTATTAACACAGGAAGAAGTGAATGTGGGTACCAGCGTGTACACCAACTCTCAGTATGGTTACTACACTGTTACAAAACAGAAAAACAGCGAGGCGTCCATTGTCTCGGTGAAATGCTTTGTTTTTCCTTCGAACGGTGAAAACTATTTGTTATCATAGTTGTTATTTTTTTACTACTTATTCCATACATTGCTATTATTAGTTATTATGTATGTGTGTTAAATATAGTCTCACTCTGCCAGAGCTTCCTCTGTGCTGGGTCTGGCTAGTCTACACAGCATGCCTGGATGGGAGAAAAACGTGCTCTGGTTTATTGGTATTTCTATAAACCAATCACAATCATCATGGGCGGCGCTAAGCTCCGCACGGAGCCACTGCGCCGCTGCTAAATAGCCTCGGGAAGGAACTTGTTTTTGTGGAACATGTTTACGTTCAAAGGTTGTTTTAGTCGCGCAACAGAAAACTCAGATTGCACAGATAGTCTAGCTAGCTGTCTGGATTTACCCTGAGTCGCAGTTAACCACAGTCCTCAGAAACGAACCGGAGTTTTCCAATACAAAGAAAGCGGAAGGTAACGGACATCCAGCCGAAAAGACATGCATCTGGTGGATGCAAGTGTAACGTTGTGGATATAGACTAGTTAAATATGACGTGCAGCACAGCTGCATCAGCTGTCTACTGTTTTGTCATACGCTGCATTCAAGGTTATTTGTGAGAGGAGCAGATGTGCTCATGATAACTTACCAAAATGTGATAACAATGTATGGGGGTCGTACATTTTAATTTGTTGTATTTAACACACACAAACATGTATATTTATAATAGCCTATAGCCTATACACAGTATATGGCTATAGCCTTTATAGGCTATTTTAGTGTAAAACACCACAAATGTTTGTATGAAAAGAACTATACAAATATAAAGGCTACAGTAGGCCTATATTATATACACACAAACACACTATCTATTATTGGATCGGCTCTTTATCCGAATCCACCTGTAACCTTAAAAGCATTTACCTTCCGCCCACCTACATAAATAATTTTTTTCCGATTTAGAGACCTGCATGGACATTTCACTATCCCTTTATCCCTGTAGGCTCTGTTGCTTTTTACATGATGTATTGTATTTATGTATGAGTGTTTTCTATAACTATTTACTTAATAATTAGAGAGGCTGCTTGTAAACGTTTCCATAGGCGCGGTAATGTCACTACACTTGATATCGTTGGACACTTAAGCAGCAAAACTAACTTTAGTTATAAACTTGACAAAGGAAATCGAACTAGACGTTTTACTCCTGACAATCTTAATGATGTTGCTGCTGTTTCTCGAGCATCTCTCAGACGCATTTACAAATGAAGCTGTCCGTCCGACAGCAGCTCTGCTATGTTGTATTATTTTCCTCGTCAATTGTGTATTATGTCACCCACCAGCTATTAATTAGAATGTTAATTTGTGGGATATTAGTGCGTTTGGACAACCTCGCAGTAGCCAGAGTTCAAAATCCAACATGGCTGCCCCCTGTATCAACAGCTGTGAAAGCTGTAGTAACATAAACTTATAAGCACTTCTGTCTTATTTGTGTCTCACTAAATCACACAGGCATGTTCAACTTCTATCTGTGGACAAGTTGTTACGCTGTTTGTATGCACAAAAAATGGCGTAATGCGTTGTTATCAACTGGTATTGCTAACAATGGCTAACCGGGCTAGAGCTAATGAATACAATGTTTCAGGAAAAAACAAGGCTTGGACCCAAAAATGAAGATTAGGATTTATTAAACAAAAGACTTAACTGAAGGTGCCTGAGGAAGGAAAGCAGGCAGGCAGAACGAAGATAAACCAAAATCCAAAACCAAATATCACTAGACATAAAAGGGGAAAATACAACCCTGAAGAAGCAAAATAGGGAATGACAGCAAGGTAAGACAATGAACTGACAAGAGACAAAGACAGCACAGAGACTATATACACAAGGTAACGAGGGTGAAACAAGGGACAGGTGACACGAGGGCTCAGGAACAGGGGAAACCCGTCAGGACGAGGCAGACAATCACAAAGGCGGGAAAACACAAGGCAGGAAGTAAAACAGGACATGACAAGGGAGAAACAGTACCTACAAAAATAAAACAGGAAACTGAAGCATAAACCTACACAAGGATGAAAACGAGTTAACACGCAACAGAGATTTTTATGGCGCAATTTTTAAAGGCTGTACAGTACTAGCTTGCTATTTAGGAAGATGACTTCCCCATTCTTCATCTCGCCTAAAAATTGGTTGAACAGTTCCCCAGCCAACAGAAAGATAACCCCAATTAAAGCTGCAAGCAGCGATGAACGGGCCCTCGTCCCTTCCAGCACGTCGGGGGTACTGGGGGACGCCGCTCCTTGCGGCCGTGCATTTGCATGGCACTGCCAGTCGTCACCAATGAAAAGGGAACTCTCTGCAGAGTTCAATGATACCTCACACAGTAATGTACAAGTCTGTGGTCTGTGTACTGTACATGGGCGTGGCTAGAGTATAGGGGGGTGGCTCAATATCACATGTAGACCACACATTCTAAGTTTCATACAAATCGGAATAACTTTTGCCAAGATACAACCGTTCCTGTTTCGACGGCCACCTACAGGAAGTTGGTCCTCTATAACTCGCACATTGTGTTAGCTATCAAAATTCTTTTGATAACTTTTTGTCACAAGGGTACACCGAGTCTATACGCAAGTTTTCGTGCTGATCGCTCACGGCCCAGGAGGAGTTAGACAAAGTAGGTTTCCCATTTATGTGGCTAATTAATAAAAAAAATGTAAACAGGGCCATCTAATGGCCGATTCACTCAAACATTGGCATGGATTCTCAATCCCCTATGAGGAATAACTGTGTCAAGTTTCGTGATCATTGGAATAAATGTGACCAAGATACGCAACTTCCTGTTTTGACAGCCACCTACAGGAAATTGGTGCCCCCCTAACTTTCGCATATTTTCAACTATCAAAATTATTTTGATAACTCTTTGTCATGAGGGTACACAGAGTCTTTTTTTCTGCACGTGGCTGCACAACATCAAGAGTTTTCGTGCAGCCTAAAATCCAAAAACACCTGTTTGTAAAATGAAGAATTTCGCACAAAAACCAAGATGGCTGACTTCCTGTCAGGTGGAAAAATTTCAAAATAATGCTCCATGGACTTCAAGATGAGACCTATGTTCCCTCAAAATTTGGTATATTAACTACTCATTTTTTCAGAATTCTGAAGCTCGTTAGGGGGTGCTATTAGGCCCCCTGGCAACGCTGGAGTCCAATTACTACAGAACTTTGTAGTTTTTGCCAGGTCTGACATGTGTGGACATTTTTGTGAGTTTTCCTGCATGCTAAGCCCCTCAAAAACGCGAGTGACGTCGCAGAATAATAATCCTCACAAAAACACTAGGTTCCTTGCCCAACGGTGCCTTGCACTTTTGTGCTCGGGCCCTAAATATAATGTAATTGTGGTAATTTAAGACAAACTTTTAAAAGAGTAGAGTGAGAGGGATTATAAGGAAGTAAAGTGATTGAGTGTGGGGAAGGGAAAATTAGAGAGAGAGGGTGAAAAGGAGTGAAAAAGAATTAAGGGGAGGAAGAAGAGGAGGAGGAGGAGGGAGAGAGAGAGAGAGAGAGAGAGAGAGAGAGAGAGAGAGAGAGAGAGAGAGAGAGATAACAGAATTGAAAAAGGGAGATTAATAGACGACAGAGTTAGCTCAGAGAGGAATGCTGACAAGTCTCTTTCAAGTGTTGGAGACACACACACACACACACACACACACACACACACACACACACACACACACACACACACAGGTCCCAGTGGAGGGCAGGTGTAGACAGCACCACCATCTGTGTATCAAAGCTTCAAATATTACTACTGACACACACATATTTTAATATAGGTATGTGCATGTTTGTGTGTGTGTGTGTGTGTGTGTGTGAGTGTGAGAGAGAGAGAGAGAGAGAGAGAGAGAGAGAGAGAGAGAGAGAGAGAGAGAGAGAGAGAGAGTGAGTGAGTGAGTGAGTGAGTGAGTGAGTGAGTGAGTGAGAGAGAAAAATCCGTTAGCAAAATCATATAGATACCCATATCAGGTGTAAAAAAAAATACTTTTTGACTTAACCTCTCTCCCATTCCTTCTTTAATGGTAAAGGTTTACATTCAGCTTTGGCAAATTGGGCTGCTTTTTATCAGCTTGGCTGGATTGGGTAGATTTTGTTTTGCCGGATTGGGCGAGTTTTAAAAAATTGGGCTAGTTTTGATTTTATTGTGGTGTTTTTAACAGATAGTAAACAGTTGCTGCAGCCTTGCTGTCTGCCACATTCACCATGCTCGCTATATGATACCACTGCTGGAGAAGGAGTGAGAAAGTTGGCCTGACCTAAGGCCCTGGATCAAAGCCTGTTGCGTACCCAGTGTTAAAGCCATTTCAAGAAAAGCTGGACAGAACTCCATTTAAGACAACCAAATACAATGTGAAGTAAGGATAGCTCGACTGAAAACTAAAGGTGAGCATGCTTTTGAAGTGGTGGCTCCAACTCTGTGGAACGCCCTTCCTATTGTCTTAAGTTTTTTTGGATTTTGTTTTTTGGATTTCCTTAATTAAAAAGGGACAACGCACATTAATCAACATGAGTAGAGAGTCCAACATGTAAATGTGCCAGATTTAGCCATACAGGCTAATTTTCATCTTCAGTCCCTAGCAGGTTGATGGCTTAAAACAATAGATATGCTACAACACTACAACAAATACACATTAAACAAGAAAGATATAGGCATAGACAAGTAAAATGACACAACCAGTATTCCAGATCATGACAACTGACAGGTTGATGGCATGAGAGAAACATAACACATGTATCATACACAGTAGACCATGCAAAAGTGCATAGACACACATTAGAACGCATCAACAACACATAAGCCCACACAGAGACACTACTATAGCGATAAAGACAAACACATTATTCTGTATTATGGAAGCATATTTGATTAGTCTATAACCAATGTTTTATGGATTTGGAGGATATGATAGATGTGATGTGATGTTCTGTGGGTATGGTATTCCATGTTGGGCTGCTCAAAAGGAAAAAGCTGACTGTCCAAAACTATTTTTCATGGTATTTTACAGTCCCCTCTTGTAGATGCTCTGGTGGAGGAGTTAAGATTTTGTTGAATTAATTTATTGAGCGGAAGGGGAGCCATACCATGAACATTTTTATATACAAGTAAAATATCTGCACACTTAATCATGTTTTCCCAGTTAAACAGATAATATTTAATTAAGATTTTTACAACAGTGATATGAATTTAAGTTGTTATCCAACATTTTCAAGGCCTGTTTATGAAGTGTTTCAACTGTTCGTAATGTGGTCCGTCCTGTCTGTGTCCAACTGGCAAGACAATAATTCATATGTGAGAAAATCATAGCATTAATGTTTAACTCTGTAGTTAAATTATTATATAATAAGTGTCTGAAATTTTCCAAGTGAAATTAGATTCTGTTGATGACCTTTTTGACCTGTGTTTTAAATGAAAGATGTGACTATTATTACTCCCAGATATTTGAACATTTGGACCACTGGAAATAGTTTCCCTGCTACAATAACATCTGGTTCCGTGGTCTCTGTTGATGCTTTTAAAAAGCAGCTGAAGACTCATTAGTTTAACCTGGCTTTTGTCTCATTTGTAATTTTGTGTTTTTAAGTCTTTTTAATTTGTATTTCCATTGGTATTTTCTTTAATTTTACTTATTTTAACAATTGTATCATGCAAAGCACTTTGTGACTTTTTGTCTGTGAAAGGTGTTATATCAAATCAACGTATTATTAGCTGTGACAGCCCTGGAGCCTGTTGCCTTGCTTCTGTGTACTGTGCGTTTGCTTGTGCACTTGCAGGTCTGAGGCTGGCTGAGGAGCTAACAGGGTACCTGGGAACATCTGGCCAGTGTTGCCAGGTTACTTAACCCCGCCAGCCCAGAGGCCAGTGTGCGTCAGTCCCTTCACTAACCTGAGGTCTCCCTTGTTATGTTGCTTCTTTTGTAAACAGTGACAACATGCACCTCAAATTGTTCATTGCATTCACACACCGTCATACACAACTGTTTGTGACTTCCACACTCATTGTCTTTGTGTTTGCACTTCACTTTAACAAATGTTAGTTTGTTAACATTAAGTTTGCCGTGCATCTCCGTCCTCTGTTGTGGCCTGCGAGCTGGTCATAACAGTGTGGCATACCACACATCAATTAAATAAAAAAATGACCACAGTGTCATCAGATTTTATGGAATTTTTTTACTACTACTTTAGTTATAATTTAATATAAATTCCTGTAGTGAGTTTTTGATTATTTCGATCTACCTTGCTAGGCTTTATTGCGTAATGACATCAAAAATATGCAAACGTCATCTACCTACTTTTAGCAACTTTTGGAGCTAGTGCTAGCTACTTTTATTGGAAAAGAGCTGGCAACACCGGCAGTAATATATCCATGGCTAGCAGAGACCGTAAAGTGCTCAGTGATAACATCCAGGGGATCAATAATCCTACTGACACACATCTTTAAAACATAACCACCAATAACAGCGCCAAATTCCGAGCAAGTAGGTAGGTTTGGGTGGTATTGTCTTGTATTGCCACTGTATCGCCACAGAGCTGTAGCAATCAGAAATCCTAGTGTCACATTTCCAAATACATCAAGACCAAGCATTCCCCCTCTACGTCACCAAAAACCTCTGACAGAATGTTCAACATTGCCTGTGCCTCATCAACCTTAAATCTGCCAAAATATGTCAACCAATGTAAAGAGTCTACTGCTTGAATCAAGCACTTCTTTGACAACATGTGCTCCTGTGTTCTACATCCGTTTGCAGTGTGGAATAAACTGAGTGCTTCACAAAGTCCTTGCTGTGTCATTTCATGCTCGCCAAGCGTTCCTGAAGAATGATTCTCTGTTCATCCGTGACAGTTATTTCTTCATCGACGACACCATCCCCTCCATGTTTCTCTATGTTAGACTTGCTTCACAGGTGTCTTGACAGTCACAGGATAATGTCCAGAAGCTACAACATGCATGTTTAAATTTTTGTTCTCTCCATCAAACAAATGCAGAATATAGACCTTTTTCACAGCAGACATATTGACATGTCATAGTAGGAAAAGCACAAGTGTACTCAAAACCATTACTGATGGCTGCATTCCACTTAGGAGAGGCCTTGGTATAGTGCTTGCTGACTCACTGAAATAGCTTACTGGGACACTTGATGGAATTGAGCTATCGTTAAGGTGATCAATTTCAGCTGTGCTTTTCCTACTCTGACAAGTCAAAACGTCTCTAGTGGAAAAGGTCCCTTGACCTAATCAGCATAGTGGCCCAATGGTTAGCACTGTGGCCTCACAGCAAGAAGTTCTGGAGTTGGTCCCTGGGCGCTGTAAATGGCTGCCCACTGCTCACTTGATTAATGGGTTAAAAGCAGAGAATTTATTTTGCTATGTGTATGTGAAGTACCTTTACCTTTACTTTGATTCTCAAACACCGTTTGGTCTCTGATACATACTGAAGCAATTCATCAGATATGCCTTTTAGTTGTGTGCAAATGTGCCAGAGACCCGTCTCGTCCTGCTCTTCCAAAGGCTTGCATGTAGTCCTCAGTATTTCTTCGGGGTGCATAACTGACAGTGTGGTTGACACCCTTGAAATCAACACCCATTCCAAATGCTGAAGTGGCAATTACAACTCTAAAAACAGACAATGGGTCTCTGAGTTGAGTTGATAATATTCAATTTGACAGCCTCGGGTGTCTCTGAATGTTACATGTCCACAAGTCTATTTGCAGGCACATCTTTGGCACCGACAGAATATCGTGCACTCTTCCCCAAGGGTGAACACTCAGCTACACTCTTACAGTATATTACCACTTTTTCTGTTCATGGGCCCTTGCTTTCCAACCCCAGCAAGCCCTTCAAAAGGGTTGGCTAGATCAGATACTTTTTTGGTAGCAAGCCTGATATTGTACCTGTTTGGGCTTTTAACAAGATCAACACTGTTGCATTCCAAGATTATTCCTTAACTTCTATCTCATGGCTTTGGAGGCGTGGCAGTGATTGCCAGGAATGGCCCACAACTCGGTAAAAGAGATCTTAATTTACCAACTTTTCCACACCATTCTTTAAAAGGAGCTTCACTCGCATGTCCTTCTCCCCTGTTAACAAAAGACACGACAGTGATTAGCCAAAAGGACAATATGTATGCAGTATGTTTTGCTCGATAGGCCTGTAACTTAAGTTTACCAAGGATGTGTTTGCTCTGGTTAGTTTACTGGATGTAATGACAAAAATGATGTAATTAAAATAATTGTGATAACAATTGATTGTTTAAAATGTATCAGAATTATCCTTATTGTCCAAGTTTACAAATACAAAGAAATTTGGTTTAGTGGCTCTCAATGCACTTAAACAGAATAACAACAATCTTCATAAAACTAGACGAGGAAAGAGTATATACAGGGGAAACCATTCTGTGAAGTGTGCACAAAGTCATAATATAATTATTAAATGGTGGAAAACTTTATAGTAGGGGATTGAGGACAGTATAAACAGCCTTTTTAGCCAGCAGCAAATGTTTTCTCCATGTCTTTATTTTGCAGGGCATAAGCTGCAGCTAATCCCCCTTAACTGCAGGGTTTTCACCTGGTACTCCCATTATCGCGACTAGTGGGGACACAACCAAAACCATGGCATTTTCATGCCATTTCTCTGTTTCATGACAAAAGGAATTCCAAAAACACTCAGAAAACTGAAGACTAGGGAATCAAAACACAAGGAAGGGAGAGACGTGGGGAGTAACAAACAATGATCTGACAACAGACAAAGGAAGCACAGAAACTAAATACGCAAGGTAACGAGGGTAGTAACGAGGAGCAGGTGACATGAGGGCCAATAAACAGGTGAGACACATTAGGGCAGGGCAGACAATCACAAAGGCTCGGAAATACAAGGTAGGACGTAAAACAAGACATGACACAGGAGAAACAGAGACTACAAAGTAAAACAGGAAACTGAAAACATACAAGGATGGAACAAAACACAGAACGAACACGGGTAAAACATAATCATGAACAAATAACAAGGAAACAGTAATACACAGGGAATGAATTTACAAAATAAAAAAGGAAAAACCACAAGTGAAAACCCGTAGAGTTTAACGTTTGCTAGCTCACTGCAGATGACAAATAAAACTTTTTACATAACCGGTGGGCAAACATGCTAGCACGTCCCTGTTGCATAGTAAATGCTGTAAACGTATTCTTTGTCAAATTACAATCTTACCAATATAACCAAGTTTCTTTACAGAATAAACAGAACAAACTGAGCTACGTCACGTTCTGTGTCACGTGCGTAACCGCAATTTAAGTAACGTTTGAGTTTAACCCTAAACCAAAATCTTTTTCTAAACCCAGTTTAGCAGTGTTGGTGCTTTAACATAACCCATTAGTTTTTGTGTCCAAACCTAACCAAATTACGACTGTTTCACAACTAAAATGACGTGTTTAAAACTGCAACCTTTACATCCTGTTTAGATTTGGGGACGGAAAACGCTTCTCTGGGTCGTATTAAAGGGTAGTAATAAACGACCTATATCGTCGTATTGAATTGATTTATTGATAAAGCCTGACTCTCTCACTTTGCCTGATGTCCCTCCCCTTCTTCTATCACCGCTATTTATTTTTGCGAGGGCACCATTGCTGCATCCGTGACTTAGCGCTGTCTAGCACTGCTGTGATTTGTTTACAGACATATGAACAAGCCAGAGCATTTTTTTCCCCTTATTAAGCGGTGTAGCCAGATCTATACTCCAGCGCTGACATGGCACTGTGGAGATACTGTAGGTCTGACCATGTGAGACCAGGCTGCCAAGATTCACCGGTGTCACAAAATGTCAGGATGAAACATGCAAATGCACTTGAAATCATACTCGGACATGCTAAAATAAATATGAAATGGCAGTATTTCAAGTTTCATTTCTAAAATGTTTCCCTTTTTCTTGAGAAAAGGCTTCAAGGATGTGGACTCTCTTCTCCTTGACTAATCTGGAAAACTTTACCAACAAGACAATGTGACAAAGTGTTATTTACCTTTAAAAAATAATGGATGAAAAAACAGGGAATCATGGTATAATAGTTGTTATATTATATTCAGAGCAACACAGTAATTTAATATAATATAACCTTATCTTAGGTAACGTTCATAATGTTTTATAACAGCAATGTAATGCTCTGTAAATTGTGTTCATGTTCACAACCCTAACATGTCATTTGTTTTACTAAATTTAACTAGGGCGCAAATTATATAATAATGTGTCACCTGTTTGAAGTCAAAGAAAACAACACAGAACTAAAGTAATAATATTACAGTAAAAATAATTAAACTGAGACTAACAATCATTCTGTTATATAAAGTGGGATGACAGTTAAGAGACCTAAACAGTTCCGTTTGAGGAGTCAGTCCCTTGACTGTAGGTAATAGATGCTACACTTAAGGTCATAATAAAAATGCAAATACGTCAATTGTCCTGCAAGAAACTTGCTTAATGTTAAATATTTGACTGTGTGTGTGTGTGTGTGTGTGTGTGTGTGTGTGTGTGTGTGTGTGTGTGTGTGTGCGTGTTAAACACACTCCATAAATTAGAATGAGATGAATAGTTAAATATGAAAATATGACAGGCTGGTTGTTTGACGCTGGTGCACATTGACAAGAGACATCTGCCCTGGCCTGTGGAGAGAACAAGCTGTGTGTGTGTGTGTGTGTGTGTGTGTGTGTGTGTGTGTGTGTGTGTGTGTGTGTGTGTGTGTGTGTGTGTGTGTGTGTGTGTGCGCCAGCTTCTGTCAGAAGAGTGGATGAAAGGATGAGAAAGTCCCAAGAGAACAAACGGATAAGCAGACAGCGGATGATGCCGAGGGAGGGACGCAGCGCGACATGAGGCTGTACGAACGCTGCTGTAGCAGCATTGGGTCTGATTAAAACAACTTCTATCTAATACTTTAATGAAATATTAACACACTTAACTGTAATTAAATTAAAAAGGAGAGTCAGCAGTGAGATTAGTGGCCATGTCAGAACAACCTTAGGGGGATAACCTCCCCCCAAATAATACCAGCGCATAAGCTAAGCTGCTGTAATGCGCACACACACACACACACACACACACACACACACACACACGTGGACCATGCGACGGTTCTAGCTGGACCAGTAATCTATTTCTGATAAATTAATGATATAAATCTATATTATATCTTCACGGAGCATTGCTTTTTCTGACATTCACGGCTATAGACCGCGGGCGCGGCTAATCCAGTTAATACGGTATAGCTTCACCCAACTGATAATTTACCTTGCATACACAGAACAACCGACACATTCTCACTCCCAGCGCGTGAAGAAGCAACGCTTGGTCAGGTGCCTTTGGCGTTTGCTACTGACGCCAAAAGTTTCCTTCAGTGTCCAGCCCTTTGGCGTCATATTTATGTTGCGCTTTTTCGGGACTCTTGGCATCTATTTAGGGGAAAGTGGGGTGAGTTGTGTCAGTTTTTACTCAAAGTGACTTTAAAGTGAAGTCATGAAAGTAATGCCTTCAACTTAAGGATGTACATATATTTCAGGATGTGGTGCATCCCTGACAACAATAACTTTAGATCTGAAATAAATTGTTTCAGAAATATAGCTTTTGGGAAAAAAGTGGTCTTGTGGCACAACTTGCCCCTGATGCGGGGTAAGTTGTGCCAGTGATTTCTGAAGCAAAACAGAACATTTTAATGTTATGAACTCTAATGCTATATGAAAGCAAGACAAATGCAATACAAAATTACTCATTTAAGGTTTATTTAGATATTGTCACCCTATTAAACTGACAATAAGTCATATTTTGTAGCTTGGGAAAACACAAAAAACTTAAACACTATGTGATATTTGTGAATCATTTCAGGCAAAAAGGCTTTGGCAATAGATGCCTGTTTACATACATAGAATGCTGTCGGTCGATTATGTAACATATATGAATAAAGTGACTAGGCTAATTTCTAAACATCCAATTGTGACTTAGGCCACTTGAAAACTTAATCAAACTTCTCTTTAATAACAAACAACAAACTCACAACTGAAATCAGTGTTAGCTAAATTAAACAAATGGCAGGTAGGCCTAAATCAAACACTGACGAGGCATGCCCATCTCCTCACTTCTCCAGATTATCCCATGTGAGTATGTAGGTCTAGGTGATCTGGATCTGGCCTACTACTTAACATCCCACTTGTCAATGCTGCTCCCTTCTGGCTGTACCACCAAATTTTTGGGGTGTGGGTAGTTTCTTGAGGACATCACCTCTAGGGATGACTCCTTCATCACTTGCACAACTTAACCCAGGCCCTTTGGCACAAATCACCCCAGCATGATCCAGCAGTTAAGAGCTAACATCATGCTAACTCTATAGACTCATTGTGTAGCCTGCTAAAGCACTAAAACATGTGTGGAATGTTTTCAAACTTGTCTATAATTGTTCGGACACTACAATCCAAAAACTTTAATCATAGAAATTTTACTTTGAAAGGAAAAAAACTGTTTTATGAGCTAAAATGTGCTTACTTCTCATGCCATGTGACTCCCTTCTTTGGAGGATGAGTAAAATGGATGGCTTTTCAAAATGATGTGGTCACATGACCAATTTATTCTATGGTTTTCCAAAAACAAGGGGTGGCACTACTTCCCCCCCTGGCACAAATCACCCCACTCTCCCCTACGGTTAGGTTTAGGAAAAGATCGTGGGTGGGGTTACAAAATGTATGTTTTAGTGACACCGCGGGACACGGCAGGGAACGGGACACGAACCCCCGGTCTCCTGGGTGAAAGTCCGCTGTTGTTGGACCCATCCACGACCACAACCGACATCCTTATACAGATTTTTCGGTCTTTCGTACTGCTCGCTCATCTTACAGCAGATGCTAAAAGGGTGATTTTTGCGTCAGTATCTGACACTGAGAGCCACTGACCAAGCGTTAGTATTTTACGAGTTGGGAGTGAGAACGGGTTGGAACAACAGAGACAGCATGAAGCAATTGACCCTGCTACTTGCTGGATACAGACTGTGTTTGAGACTGTTTTACTGAGGCGGAAAAACGCAGGTATCAAACCTGTTTCGAAAGCAGACAATGGTTTTGGAGTCAGATTTCGGACGGAAAAAAAACGAACTTGGTGCGCAAAGGTCTTTCCAGCTGTGAGTCCCCTTTCTCTATTACTATTATTAAAACCAAGTACTGATCCAGGCTCACTAGTGAGCACCTACACATGTGCCTAAGAATGGCACTTACTCATTTAATCCAAGACTCAAACTGGCAGGCCCAGGCCCATATTTCTTATTTGAAAAAACAACTAAATTAATTCTTTATTAATTAAGATTGTGTTTTCGGAGCAATTTTATTCATGGCAAAGATAGCTATTTGTTTTCCATACAAGTTTGTGTCTATGTTAAAAGTATCATACTTTAAAAGTTGTCAATTAGTTATGTTGAAATTATATAGAAATAGTAGTTGCTGATTTTATTTGATTGCTATTGGAGGAAATGTAGACATTATGTGGTTTAGCAACTGGACCTGTGAAGAGACTTTTTACCTGAGCAACAACAACAAAAATGCTCTTGGAGCCAAATGACTCTACGTAATGAGGAAAACAGAGACTGGAGGAAAATGACAGAAGGAAGAGGTTTCTCTGAGACAAGGTAGAGACAGAGTCTGAGCTGTCACACACACTCGGGAATCCGTACCTTCGGTACGTCAGCCATTTGTTGTGAATAACAAACAGTCTTGCTGACAAATTAATAACAGTAAAGTTAGGTAAAGTATAGTCTACATCAACGACCTTCCACTTCCGGGGTTGCTCTGTTGCCGCCGGAAATTCCACAGGATATCTTTCTTCTCGGCCGGATATCTGTTACCTTCCGCTTTCTTTGTGTTGTAATTCTAAACTCTGGTGGATTTCTGAGGACTATGGTTAACTGCTCCTCAGATCTCTGCAGGGTAAATCCAGACAGCTAGCTAGACTATCTGTCCGATCTGAGTTCTCTGTTGCACGACTAAAACAACTTTTGAACGTACGCATGTTCCACCAAAGCAAGTTCCTTCCCGAGGCTCCTGGGGCTCCATGCGGCGCTTAGCGCCACCCATGACGCTTGTGATTGCTTTAAAGAAATGCCAATGAACCAGAGCTCGTTTTTCTCCCATCCAGGAATGCTGTGTGGACTAGCCAGACAAAGGACAAGCCGGTCAGGCTACTTCTCAGTAAACTTTTTGGATGTCAGTCACTCAAATAACAAAAAAAATATCGTCAATACCCACCAGGTCCGGATTTTTTGCCGAACGGCTGCGGCCATGACTGACAAGCTGAAGTCACGAGGACCCACGAGATCTCGCGAATTCACGTAGAATAGAACCACAAAACCAACAACAGTTAGTTTCCATCCAGAGGAGTAGAGGCGAAACAACTCTGTGCTGTGTTTTCAAGGTGTAGTGCAGGGAAATGTGATCCGCCGTGAGCATGGTGTATTTTATTTTGAAAATTAACCGGATGATTTATTTTGCTTCTGTGCTCGTCTTCCTGTCCCGCACAATATGAATTCTGTTGAATTGCTGCGGAGCTCTCCGGCGTTCCGGAAAAAATAGAAGCTCTGCGTATCTACTCCGGAGGGCTGTTGGACGCAGCCGTTCCGCAACCGGTGGAAATTGCCAGTCAGGCTTAGTTCAACAACAGCTGAACACAATAACACACCTTTAAAGGTGGGAATCACCAGAGGCCCAACAATACCATATTATCACGCTATTCATGTCACAATTAAGATGTTATTGTGTTTTTAAACATATTGTGATATATTGCAATTTATTTTTGTTCATTGCAATTTATTTTTGTTCATTGCTAACATGCATTGGTCAAAACTGAAGTTACATTGTCAAAACTCTTCCCACAGTCAGCTTTTCACGAGTAAATTACTGTATTATATGCACAGATATAGAAGACAAAGGAAAATGAAGCAAATTTCAGATTTATTCTTGTTACATAAACTTTAGTACAGCCAAAACGTAAAGGTGTTATTCCTATTCTAAAATAACATACTGATTTATGTGAAAAATCATTCACGCTTCAAAGATAAAAGTTCATCATTTATATGTCATGCTCCCTGTTGTTAGTGTTGTTCAGGTCACTGTGTTATGAGTGGCGATGTATGCTTTCTGGGGGAGAGGTGTCACTATAACTGTGTTTTGATCCAATGAGCTTATTTTGAGACATGTATGAAGTGTTTTGGTGGTTTGAGTGAGTTTTGGAGGTGAGATTAACTGTTTGGCCAAGATGCATGTTGGAAATACAGATTGTATAAAGACTTCTGAAAAACTGGTTTCAGTATTGCCCGATGCTTGTTAGCAATCGAAAACCAACCAACCATAAGACCTGCAGAAACAAAGGACACACACACAAACACATGTAAATATATGAGGCCTAATGTTGACTGTAACTAATAAACATTTTTATTTTTAAGGTCTATTTTGTGGTTTTATATTGTTATATTGAAGTCAGTAACCTAAAGAATGTACAGAAATACACATTTGACATATTTACAGATTGAGACACACACACACACACACACACACACACACACAAATACAAATGCAGGCACAATTACATGAAAATGTTTTAACTCCCTGTCTCACACACATGCAGACACATATTGAAATAAAAAGGATTACCTTTCTGTGTGTTATAAATAAAAAGGCTTTTACTGCTAATCATAAAGGGTATTAGGCTCTAATAATGACTAGGCTAAATAGACTGAATGACAAGTAATAACATTTAGTGTGTGTGTGTGTGTGTGTGTGTGTGTGTGTGTGTGGTGGAGGGGGGGATAAGTCGGCCTCATACTAAATTAAAGCTCCCCATTAGCCGCAACTATTTGATCTGCATTCACCAGGGCTGACATCACACACACACACACACACACTCTAATGCAAACATGCTGTCAGAAGTGTGTGTGTGTGTGTGTGTGTGTGTGTGTGTGTGAAAAAGAGAGAGAATGTATACTATGGTTAACATTAATGCCCGCAACATTAAAAAAGAAAAACAAACTATTAAAGTTATGTTAATCCCTGAATTTCAGTAGCATTCACATATGACTTATATCATATAGAGAAAAAAAAGAGAGACAGAGGGGGGCTCAGAGGAGTGAGCAAGTGTGTTCGCCTGGTTTAACAACATTATCATAATTAATCAGATAACGCTGACATTATTGGTGTAGCAATTACAACTACAATTATCTGTTGCCTGCTGCTTGTTATTTTAATTTCATTGTTTCTGTAATCATGGCCAGCATCATTATCCTTTATACGCTGATTAGTAATATCAACAATTAATTTACTCTATGTAATATTTTATTCAAGTCCTAACACCCGATCTGAACCGCTGGTGTGAAACATTTTATCTGACTGTGTCAACTCGCTAACTGTCTTCAGTTGTAATTAAGGGATAAGAGTCTTACCCACGCTGTTTGGGGCATTGAAGACGTACATAGATTATTTTCTTTTGTAAAGGAATTCCACTCCATTCTGGAGAGCCGTTCATCGTACCTTTGTTGTTTTTTTTTAAGGGGGAGGGGGGGTTACCTACGCGCAATCTGTTTGTTTCTTACACAGAACCATCTGAGCAGCCGTCATTGAACAGACTTTTGAACAGGGCGGGCACTTTCAAAAAATACTTGACATGTCTATCACTGAGCCAACAGTTGCTTCTCCAAACCATTGCTTGCATTGTTGTAATTTACATTGTAGAAATATTTGACAAAGTCGTTACAATTCATCCTGAGAGGATGCCATGGTAATCCATCCCATAGTTGATATATTCTGTCTGGATCAAAGTGGCGGGTTCAGCAACATACTGACGAACATTTCCTACAGCCACTGAAATGCCGCATATTTCACTCACTTTGCCTTTTTTCAGGTTTAGGCTCTTTATATTCAGAATTCTGTGTCAAGTTTGGTGTTTTACTTAAATAATGCACTTTTTACCCTGTGGCAGCTTTAAACACATTGGGCCCTATCTTGCACCCGGTGCAGCGTGGCGAAAAGCCAGACGCAAGCGTCTTTGCTTTGGACGGTTTAAAACATTGTTTAAATAGCAAATGCACCTGTGCCCATCTTTGCGCCCATGGGCGTGCTGGTCTTACAGCGAGGTGTGTTCAGGTGCATTCTTGGTGTATTGCTATCTTGAGGCAGCGGGAAGTGATCGCGCCATTGACAAACAAAAACCTGGTCAAAAGCGCAGCATTTCATTGTTATTTTAACAGCAAATAAAGTAAACTGCACCTATTATGCACAACACACACACTGTTCTTGTTACACACACACACAAAGGGAAGCGCAGCAGCACACAAACATGAAAAAGATTACAAATAAAAAATGTTACGGTGCAAATCCGCCATCATAATAGCAATGCTCCAAGGTCCAAACATGCCTGGCATTTAAAGGGAATGGGAGATGACCCTCTGATTGGTTTATTGCACGTTACGCCCAAAACACACCTATGAATTAATGAAGACACTAAGTCCAACCCTTTTGAACCATGCGCCCGGCGCACAGACCCTTTTTTCCACTATTAAAATAAGCAAAAGTGGATTTGGAAACGCACCCGCGATCGTTAAAATAGGGCCCGTTCACTTTTTGAAGAAACCTTGCTGTTCAGTACAGCATAGATCCAAAGAAGAAGTGTGGATCAAATTGAATTAAATGTTCCCCTGACATTCAGTCTTAAACAAGACAGTTAAAGTGCTCATATTATGCTCAATTTTATGTTCATAATTGTATTTAGAGATTTTACCAGAATAGGTTTACATGGTTTCATTTAAAAAAAAAAAAAAACATACCGGCACCGTCAGACACCGCCTGCCAAGAGTCTGGGTCTCTCCGAGGTTTCTCCCTAAAAGGGAGTTCTTCCTCGCCACTGTCGTACTTCCTGCTTGCTCTTGGGGGAATTACTGGAATTGTTGGGTCTTTGTAAATTATAGAGTGTGGTCTAGACCTACTCTATTTGTAAAGTGTCTCAAGAGAATTTTTGTTATGATGTGATACTATAAATAAAATTGAGTTGAATTGAATAGAAGCAGAGTATGAGGGCGTGCAACGCTAGCAGCTAGACGAGCATTATAACGTGTGTTACAAAGGCTACGTTCACACCGCAAGTCTTAATGCCTAATTCTGATTATTTTGCTCAGATCCGATTTTTTATTTGGCTGTTCACATGACCTTTTAAAATGTGGCCTATATCAGATTTCCGTGTGAACTGTTTGCGGTTTTGAAATTACCCACATGCACAGAAGAACAATGACATCAGACTGTTGCACTAAAGTTAGGGAGGTTATGGAGGAAGTAAGCATTTTCACTTTTATTTGAAAACGTTTGTGTAATGGCAGCCATAAAATTAATGAGCAGGTGCTGAGGAGGAGTAGAATGAAGAGAAAGAGAGCCAAATTGGCTATTTTGGCCTTTTGTGGAGTTATGGCTGCAAATTCACTACAGAGGTCTGTGTGACCGGACGACCGATTTGCACGTCAGGACCACTACGGCCTCCACCAAAGTTTACTCTGGCTTCGCCCTTGCACGCGCTCAAAACAATCTGATCTGGGTCTGATTCAGGACCACGTATGGAATTGGCCTGAATCTGATTTGAAAAAAGTCTGATCTGGGCTAGATTTGAGTGTTCACACTGCTTCTGAAGGAGTCTGACCGGATTTGGGCCACTTTTGCCTGCAGTCTGAACGTAGCCAAAGTGACCCACGTCTGTCTCTGAAGTAAAGGCTGGACTACAACAGAGCTGTTTGGAGCAGTTGGTGAACAGTGTTTTCTGTTGGAGATGGTAAGTCCCTTTGGGGGGGGGACTTTGGGCTTTTTCACTTTGTAAACCTATAACATGCACAAAAAAAAGATATATAACACAACAAAGGAAAGGGGAAAAGCCAAAAAGCACAATATGAGCACTTTAAGGAATGCTTTGTGGCTGAGTTGTCAGAACGCTTTCTCTGAAATTTGAGAAATCACTAAGTGGAACACAGTGTGGTCAGAGAAAGAAGAAGCAATAGAAAAAGGCCCCAGATGGACCTGGAGAAACTTGGCCTCCTGTTTTCCACTTACCGTTCACCTTGTTTGTCCTGATAAGCGAGACGCAAAGCCGTCGCCTCCCTTTTTTCCATTGGTGGGAATAACTTGTTCCGCCCGGCGACTGGATGGTGATGGATGATGATTGGCCGGCCGGATCAGGGTCTGCCGTGTATTTCCATACATCATCAGACTCACTCTCTCTGCCCCGACGATCTGCACCTGCGCCGCCGCGCTTCCCCCGAAAATACCTCTGATTAATGTCCGGAGCCGGAGAGGGGAGCAGAGCGGGGAGATGCTGTGGTATTAATTAAACCAACCCTAACACCCCCCCCCCCCCCACCACCCCTTTTTACAGTATCCACGTGAAGGAGGAAAAGAGATGGAGAGAATTTAGGAGAAAAGGGTGGGAGACAAAAGGGTAGGAAAAGTGACAAGGGAAAGACAAGAAGGGGAAAATGAGAAAGAAAAAAGGGGAAGGAAACAAAATGGAAAGACGGATCGAGAGAAACATGGGGAATGTAAAGAGTGATGGAGCGATTACTGTAAAAGGAAAGATCTGAGTGAATCGGGAGAGACAGAAGGAGATATACAGAAGAAGAGACTAAAAACAAAGAGAGACAGAAGGAAATAGAGAGAGCGACAAAAATATACTATAGAGTGAAAGAAAATGGAAATAATAAAAGAAAAGGTGAGTTAAATGGAGATTGAAGAGGAGTAAAGAAGGAAATAGATTTGGCTAGAAAATAAAGACACAGAGAGATAATGTGGATGTATGAATGACCCTCAGAGCTCGCTACTTTTGGTAACATCTGCAGATAACTTTATCTTGTAAACTTGCAGTGTGTGTGTGTGTGTGTGTGTGTGTGTGTGTGTGTGTGTGTGTGTGTGTGTGTGTGTGTGTGTGTGTGTGTGTGTGTGAATGTAGTTTGGTTTAACATCTATGTTTGCTAGGTCACTTTAGCCACTTAGCACGTGAGATCACTAAACAGCAGTGTTGTAGTACTCGGGACCGGTCTTGGTCTCAAGACCACTTTTTGAAGGTCTCGTCTTGGAATCGACCACATTTTTATTAGGTCTTGTCTCGTTCTCGGATAAAGAGGACTCTGGATTTTATTCCGAGACCGGTCAAGAACACAAATGCAGGGATATCACTAAATTGCCTGTGTATCGTCTGATTTATGTGTAAACATCATTACTGGGATTGGATGTAAAACTTCCTGCTTCGAATGCAACCAAAACATTTCACTCATTTCTAGTTTGAAATGTGTTACTGTTAACCCCGGTTCCCCGTACATACTGTATGTTTTTAGGGATCTAGTTTCAGTTGTTCGATCTGGTCTTGGTCTTGACTCGGTCTCGCCCTGCCTTGGTCTTTGTGACGACTTGGTCTCGGTTTACCTGGTCTTGACTACAACACTGCTAAACAGGGAGAGACAGCAAGTGTGATTACTGACGCTGACTACGTTTACATGCACATAATATTCCCGCTTTGCCCTTATTCAGAAAAAGACAAGCCAATATTCTGACTATGCTGTTTACATGGATAATGAAAGTGAATATTCCACTTATATTCCCGTTTACTTATTTCTTTCACAGTTTTCCGCTGTTGGTGGACTTGTTTGACCGTGCGAATAGAGCCTCCTACTTTCATTCCTTCAAACACCTTCTTACCTTCTGTTGCGATGTTTGTGCATGTCTAAAAACCTGTTGATATCCAAGTCTTTCATAATATCTAAAAGTAGCTGTGTTTCTCCTTCTTATCGGGTCTGCAGCCTTGCAAACTGTTGGCTGGTTGGTTTGTGTACAGCAACCATAACAACGCACAGAGCTGACCGTAACCGTAAACAGGCAAGAGGCCGTAAACTATGGTGAAAACCCGTTTGAGACGCATTTTCCAAATGGCCTGAATGCATGTCTTAAGAATGCCTCTAAAACCCGAATAATACCGCAATATCCCACGTCTTGTTCGGAAAATGCTAAATTCAAAAATAGGCATTATTTGGAATATCCGGAATAGGCTGTTTACATCACCTGTATCAAATTCAACATATTGTCATATTTGGAATAATAGTTCATATCGGTGTGCATGTAAACATACTCACTGACAGTCGAGTTGCACACGCCTTTTGTTTGAGCTCTACTTTTTTTTTCATTTCCTTTCTTCTGCCAACGAGGTTATGATGTGCCCATTCTGAAATAAAAAGGAACACAAATACCCTCTTCACTAATAATTAAGTTTATAGTCATAAGAAGATGATGAAAAACATATCCTTCGTTTTGTCATTATTATAAAATCTGTAAAGAAACGTTGCCTACTGTTTTTCAATTTTTCGTGACATCAAGTCTGGCTTGCCGGATGTAAAGTGTTGGGATAAAGCCTGACGTCCGGCACGTCTCTTACGGCCATTTTCACCAAGCCCTCACCCGCCCCCCGCCTCCTAGTTTCAGATCACTAGCTCACTGTAGATGAAGGGGTCAAACTTTCACTCAGGAGACTGAGTTCATATACCATGAGAAACCTAGTTTTACACTCAGCTGACTTATTATTTTCACAATGTGGTTAGGTTTAAGCAACAAACCTGGGTGCATATAGCATTGTTGACTACTGCAGGGCTTGACATTAACTTTTTGAGGCACTTGTCCTTCAGACTAGTACATTTACGTTTCACTTGTCCATGAACAAAAGTCACTTGTCCGGGTAAAGATTCATCATTTTATAATTTCTATTGTGTTTTGCTAATGCAGAATTTGAAGAAAACATTGAAAGCATCCAAACACTATCAACATTAATACAATTCAGTTTAAACGGTAGAAACAAATGTGTCCCAAGAATAGATTTCCCCTTCAACAAGAAAAAAGGATCTCCAGACTCATAATACAAAATTATACTTTGCACGCCGGTGTGCAGAAGTTAATATATTGAGATTCTAAGTGAATATTTTAAAGTTTCTCATTACTTTCAGATTCCTAGTGAATATTCTAAGTTACTATGTCAATATATTGAGATACTGAACCAATATGTTGAGTTACTAAGTCAATATATTACGATACTAAGCCAATATATTGAGATTAAGTCAATATTTTATAGTTTCTCATTACTTTGATATTCTTTGTTTATATTCTGAGATACTGAGTCAATATATTGAGATACTAATTCAATATTTTGACCAGAGGTAGTGGTGACTTAAACTTATACTATATCTAAAATAATTTTGTAGACATAACAATGGATTTTGCCACTAAATGTTGGTGTCAGCGTGTTTTTTTTTTTTTCTTTCTACAATTTCACTTACCAAGGGATCCTTTAAAAAGGTGTAGCTACTTTACAGTTGATTATTACCTGATATTTAATCTGCTACAAACGAGTAGCGGAGCAGCTAGTAACGTTACAAGGCAGAGAGCCAGCCGTCAAGAGTCAAATTAACTTCACGCTTCATCCGCACAAAGCACACTTCTATCGCCACAAGTGACAGCTTTATTCGGCTCGTTTTCTGTGAACGATGTGGGGACGGGGTAACGTTAAAGCGTAGTTAGCATGCTAACGTTAGCTAACTAACACCGGGGCCTGGCTTGCTGGTTCCGTGGTGCTTTCATGCTGTATCGCTAGCTGAACAGTGGGCTGGGTCTAACGTCAGCGGTCCGCTCTCCCGCTGCTGCTGGGTCTAACGTTAGTTAATGTATTTGTTTCAAATCGGTAAAGTAAAATCTGTAACATGAACGGAATGAGTGGCACATAATAATCTATACAATGCTTCACACAAAGCACATTGCTATCGCCACAAGTGACTTTGGTTTTCAGCTTGTTTTCTGTGAACGATGTGGCGAGGAGGTAACGTTAAGGTGGAGTTAGCAAGCTAACACCGGCTAGCTCGCCGTGCTTTCATGCTGCTTCGCTTTCGGAGAATGCGCTGAACAGCGGGCTGGGTCTAACGTTAGCGGCCCGCCGACCCGCTGCCCGGGATTGTGGGGTAAAATATGTATTTGTTTCAATTCTGTAACATTGACAAAATGAGTGGCATTTTGTTTTGTTTGAGTTTTAACTTGTCCAGTGGGGCAAGTCAATTTCTTTTCCACTTGTCCTACAAAAAATCCACTTGTCCCGGACAAGCGGACAAGCCTTAATGTCGAGCCCTGGACTACTGACACATGGGTGCTAACAGCATCTAGCTTAATCCAACGCCAGCTGACTCCTGACATCTATGCAGCAGCAGAATGACTCTTGACACTGTGTGGCGCTCCTGTGGCTCCCTGTGGACTCTACTGACGGGGGAAATCATAACCTCTTGGCAGAAGTAATTCAATAAAAACCGACTAGGCAGCAGACCTATCACGACAACGAACCATGCAAACACTAGTCTCCTGTGGGTCTTCCCAGGAAACCTGCCGACAGATTGCCACTTTGGTGCCGCTCGGCTCGGCAGATCCTTCGTACGTGTCGAACGAGTTCAACTCGCTTGGAACTGTCCTGAAACGTATCTCGGCCTTGCTGTGAACAGGAGCTGCAGTCCTGTAGTAAAATTGTTTAATCATTCACTATTCATTAATTAGGCCATAAAGGAACTGGGCGTCAAGGCATGGGTCCAAGACTAAATCCAAAAATCTAAATGAGAAGTATTACTTTTTATTTTATATGTATTTACAGTACATTCTCATTCACCATAAAATCTAACATAACTGCAATACTTTTTCACAGCAGGTGTCAGGTGTAATGACATTAACAATGTGACAGTGAGCCAGCATGTGCAATATGGACTCTGAAAATAAAGCAGCTAAATGGAATTTAGCCATCATTAATGTCATTATTTACACCACGAAAAAGTGATTAGTCAGTCAGTTGGTTGGTTCCACTTTGATCCAGACTGAAATATCTCCACAACAACAAGATAGATTACCATGAAATTTGGTACAGGTTTCCATGGTGCCCAGAGGATGAGAATCTTGATTATTTACTTAGAAATATCTCAACCTCTGCTAGATGGATGGGCACAACATTTTAAACAGACCTGTCATTGTTTGTAGTTGATGAATGATGTTGGTGATACCCTTAACGTTATCTCTTAATATATCTCTTTAATAGGATGTCTTAAACTGTTGGATAGATTATAATGGCTTATAATGATTATAATGGGGTAGCAGTAGCTTAGTCAGTAGGGAGTTGGGTTGGGAACCGGAGGGTCGCTGGTTCAAAATCCCCATACGGACCAAAGTATGGTGGTGGGCTGGTAGCTGGAGAGGTGCCAGATCACCCCCTGGGCCCTGCCTGGGCAGTGCCGAACCCCCACCTGCTCGATGCGCATTTCCATGGGCAGCCCCCCTCACTCTGACATCTCTCCATTAGTGCATGTATAGGTACTGAGCGTGTGTGTGTAATTCAGACCTGTGTGTAATCTGTGTAATAACAATAGAGTGAAAAACATTGTAATATCCCCTTGTGTGATTAATAAAGTATAAATTATTATTATGAATGAAAGTGCCATCATCAGGTCAAGATCTTAATAATTCCAGTACTTTGGTTTGTTTTTAATGATAATGAAATGCCCGTTTCCTGGGTGAAAGTCTTGTGTATTCCCCTTACCTTCTTCCAGGACTAAAACTCCGCTCCCCAGCTTGAAAGCCCTGTGTTGGGCCAGACTGAAAAAATGTAACAATGCGTCAAATAAACTTTGATGGTTTCTGTCATTTAAGGTAGTGCATATGACGCTGAGGTTTGTTGAAGTGTTCATTTTTCTGATAAGTATTGGCTTTTATTACTTATTTGATGTAAAAAACAAATAAAAATGGTGTGACACATCATGATTGACAGCTGAGATTGGCTTGCGATTGGTCCAACAGGTGTATTGGCACCACCCGATCACTACTCTGCTAGTCTCTCATTGCCAGACCTTCATCCACAGCGCTGGGGAGGAGGGTGTGGCTAGTCCACATAGCATTCTGGGATGGGACAAAAACGTGCTCTGGTTTATTGGCATTTCTTTAAACCAATCACAATCGTCTTGCATCTCACGAACGGCGCCTCTGCAAAATAGCTAACTAATAGCAAATAGTTGTTTTGGTGTGAACGTTCAAAAGTTGTTTTAGTTGTGCAACAGAAAACTCAAATCGGAAAGGTCTCGATTTACCCTGCGGAGATCTGAGCAACCCAGTCTCATGGCAGTGAGACATTAATCTATTAATTTGTGTTCACAGAGACATTTTTCTTGTTTTTTTTCATGGTGGCCAGCACGAAAATGTAAACTAACATATTTCAATGGGAAGCATATGTCGTGATCACAGCACGACTAGGGTAGGGAGTAGTATGAAATGCCGAACGTCTGCGTAAGGAGGTTGGTTGGGGTGGTGGATGGGTCAAACAATACAGGACTTTCACCCCGGAGACTGGGGATCGCGTCCCGCATGTGGCATTTTGTTTCCCCGTTCTTGTTTTCCTAATCACAACCGTGCTGTTATTGTCGCACATCCCACGCGTCCTTTCCCTGTTATTTTTTCCTAAACCCAACCTCCGCCATCCCGTTGTTGTTGTCGCATGTACCCCAGAGACCGTGGATTGTGTCCCGGGTGTGTGACGTTTGCTTTCCCCGTTAATCTTTTCTTAAACCCAACCTCCGTACAGATGATTCCCATTTTGTGCTGAAAAAATACAAGATAAACATGTTGTTGTACACGGATCAATAGATTAAAAATACCGTGACAATTTCACGAACTGCCATGAGACCATGTTGTAACCAGAGTCCTCATAAATCAACTGGAGTTTAAAATGCCAACACAAAGAAAATCCAAGGCAATGGATATCTGGCCTAAATGAGTGAAATCCAGCGGAATGAAAGGGGACGACGTGGATATAGACTACTACTCTGCAGAACTCAGGCTCCAAAATTACAAGATGGCAGCGCCTGTAGCTGGGATATTTTGCCTTCACTTTTGTACAGTACAGGAAGTGGAAGAGCGTTGTTCGTTCAGGTTTTTTGTTGCAGAAAATACAGTTTTCACGGGTGTATTATTTGAAAAATCAGCTGTATTAACATAATACACCAATAACAATCCACGGCATGTAACTATTTGTATAGGATTGAAATGTATTTAATCTGGAGCTCCTCTCTATGTTTAAAGTGTTAGAGTAAACTGGTTATTAGTCAGATGTGTGTTTTAGTAGGACAGAGACCATTGAACGCACCAGAAAAATGAGTTAACAAAACAAAATGTTTTCTGTCATTGAAAAGCATTTCAAACTTTTTGAAGGGCAGCAGCGTTTTCCAAATTTAAACCTCTGAAATATAACTAATATTAATCCTAAAAATAAAGAGATAATAAATCATCTTATTAAAAAGCGGAAATGATAATCTGAAATGAAAAGAGGCAGAAATGTAAAAAAATAAATAAAAAGCGTGTGAGCGACTCTGCAGTTTACCTAGCAGCCCCTTTCTGAAGCAAACACATTTATTTTTCAGCGGCATTATTTAAAAATGCAAATAAATGCAATTACACTCGCCTTGTTTATCAGCAGTTATTACCAGTAGTTTGGCGTCGCCGCGCTTAAGAGGAGCCATATTTCAAAGTGTTCGCCATCGGCCGCTCACTAACGCAGATAACGAGTTTCCCCCCTCGCAGATGTAATTACAAAACTATTTTCTGGAAAACAACTCCAGTCCCACTACCCCCACTAACACACACACACACACACACACACACACACACACACACACACACACACACACACACACATACATACATACATACATACATACATACATACATACATACATACATACATACATACATGTAAATGTAGAAACACGCACACACTTATTTCCTTGCAGCAGTTCTAAAAATAGCCTGGTCCTTAAAGATAGACATCAGTTGATGGATTCATAGTGAGGCCGTTATCACGGTGTGTGTGTGTGTGTATGTGTGTGTGTGTGTGTGTTTTCTGTGTCTGAATTAATCATGTTATTAAGGCTCATCATTTTCATGGATTTTTAAAAAAGAAGATGATTTTAGGCTGTTCTTCATGCAGATTGTATGTCCCTACTCAGGCAAATGTTGTTTTCTGTTACAAGAAGACATTTATTACCACGTTACAGTAGAAGCTCCCTCTCAGCTTCACCTAATAGAGAATGAAAAAAGGCAAGAAAATTCAAATACGCCACTGACTGTAACTTAAAGTCCCTAAAAGTCTTTAGAAAAGTAATAACGACTAAAATGGTGATGCAATGTTTTTTTCAGTATTCAGACACATTTGTGTATTCATAATTTTTTTTGAATACAAAATAAACACCAACAAACTTCTAGACTAAAAATAAAACATGAAAAACGTGTGAAACAATAGAAAAACGAAAAGAATGAATCACTGCTTCACAGGTTGGAGTTTGTCCTTTATGTGTTAAAGTGAAACATCACAAATCATTAACTCGGGTATAAAGGACGTTTTTTTTCCTCACAGGATTTCACACGTTTATAAGTATGACCTCCTGGTGATAAAATATCCAACTTCATAAGAAGCACCTGAACACAGCTTTGTCTCTGTTTGAGCTTTAACCCTTCATTCTGATGAATTCATACAGAAAAAAAGGCCAAAAAAAAATAGGCTAACGATTGTGTCATAACCACACAACGTTCTGTCGCATAGTAGACAAATTACCGTATAGTCTGGAGAAGCTTGCAGGCAGTTTCACCTTACATTAGCTGTTTAAGTTTAATTACTAATGTTAACAAGAATTTTAGTTAGCAATAATTAGCCTGTGATCATGTTATCTCCTTACATATACCTACGCTCTCCGTCTCTGTAAGATTGGGAATGATTGAGATTTCTCTTGGCACAGCTACCAGAAGACTTCCAACTTTCAGACAGGTTGCTCACGTCACATTTACGTTGTCTTGCTCAGTTGGAGGCTGCGAGTAACGCTCAGCCATCACCGGAAAAGTGCTTCTAATATCCTTCACTCATCTCCATCCAGAGCAACGAGATCTGTTGGTCCATTTTATATACCGTCTATGGTTTTTGCATGTGTAAATACTACAAATACTGTATGGTTCGAACTGTTTTGGTTAAGTTTACCCCCCCATCCAGTTTCTTTTGTTTTCTTTGTTTATTGAGTTTTTGATGGTTCATGTAGTGCATTTTAGCCCATTACACTGTATGGCCTGGATTTACTAGATTCTCTCCCTGATACTGTGATGCTAATAAACTATATTTTCTGTATAGCATGCAGTCTCTAGTTCCCATTTATTCTGGGTCTGTGCGTTCGATATCTCTTGGTTACATTCTGGTCTGACCTCACCATCACACCTGCTTCATTGAGTTTAATGACCGCGCTTAATGACAGTCAAGGCTCCGAGGTCTGATCAGCTAGAACTAAAAACTCCTCTTTAAAGGTGAGCAGGGCACTTTAAAGCTTCCGGCATGTTATCTTCTATTTTTGGTCTGTTTTTAGTTTTCCTCTTCATTGCGTGTTCAATTATTGTCACGGCTTTCTTTTTACATTCTGTAAACCAGTTTGCATTGCCACTGTGGTTTTAAATGTTTGTTAATGTTTTTATGTGCTATTTATATTTCTGTCCTACTGTATTTTATTTCAAGTTAAGCCCAAGTCATATATACAGTATGACCAGTTTGTCTCAGAGGGCTGTACAGCCTGTGCTGCATGTAACGTCTATTCTTAGACTGTCAATTCAGAAACTTCAGCAGCAGACGAGAGATCCTTCTTCCAGGATCGACAGACGTGACACGTCATTTTTTTTTGTTTTTTGCGTGTGATCCAGTGTATTTGCTCTGCGCTTAATCCTGTTACATTTGCTGCTAAAGTTTGTTTTAATTTGATGAATTTAATTTCTCTCATATGTGCTTTAAAACTGTTGTCGTGTCGACGTAAAGTGTGAAGTGGAATTCATATGTTCATCATCCACCATCTGTGCACACGTCAATCACAAACACACACAAACCACGCAAAACACACCCCACCAGCACAGTCAAAGATAGCATGTGGCTTCACTCACACACATCTGCACACACACCTGCATACATGTGCATATGCACATGCTAGGATGTCACAGATATACAATATGCACACATCTGAACACACATATGAAAGCACAGATGCCCAGTAAAACATATTTAAAACACACACACACACACACACACACACACACACAGCAAAGGCATTGCAGTGCAGATGTGTGTGTTGAATGCACAGGATGCAACGCCACACATGAGTGGGTGTCACGGCGTTTGGATGACAGATGTAGTACTCTGGTCTAGGCTCGGTTCCAGACATACACACACACACACACACACACACACACACACACACACACAGCTAAAGCCACTCTTCATTTATCAATAATTGGTTTTTAATTCCATTTGGCAGCCAGCAGCGCGAGCGGCAGAACAACGACAATAATTAGCCCATCAGAGAGAAAGAAAAAGAAGGACAAGAAGAGAGGGGAAGCAAAGTTTCAGGGACCGTCTCAAAAGTGACAGAAACCCGCCTAACCATTGATCGAAGAAAAGATGATGTTTTTTAGGAAGATCATTTTTGTTGCTTTCATTAGACAGTTCACAGTATAGGAAATAAGAGGACAGCAAAATAAGACTGGGGACAGTTACATGATGTACAGCAGTGATTCCCAACCAGGGGCACTTGTACTCCTGGGGGTACTTTTGCTGTTGCCAGGGGGTATTTGTAATTTAATTTAATTAAAACAATATATCAGCTGAAACAGCTAAACACAGATGATTACACGGATAGCTAAAAGTAATGAATCATGGTAGAAATAAAAAGTACTGACTAAGCAGTTCAAATGATTAGCTAAAATGGATGAACTGTTGAAACATTAAGCCTCACTTCAAGTAGTAGTAGTAGAATTTCTGACCAAACCAACCTAAATGTTTACAGTTCAATTAGCTGAAAAAAGTAACAATATCAACTTAAATAAAGAACGAGGTGAGAAGTTAATGCGAAATACTGCAAACTAAACTGCCAAACAATTGGACTGCTTCTCTATCTCACTAATACTTAAAATTAATGCAACTTTATATTTTTTGAAGAACCTTTGTACGATGAAATTTTCTAAACTGTGAAAATCAAGTTCTCCCCTTATAGTTATCGCTTAAGATTGATAAATTATGTGAATCCACACTGTCTGACTGTATTCAATGCGTTCTCATGAACAGACTCGTATGATGTATGAAAATACACAACAATTCGTATGATATCTTACTAAATTACGGTGATTGGTCCCCTAAGTTTAGCCACAAACAGGTGACTGTTAAAATGGCCATGTGACAGTTAAGTTTAGGCACCAAAACGAAAAGTTAAGATTAGGAAAAAGATTTTGGTTAGGGCTAAAGGCACCAAAATGTCTAGTTAATTTTGGGGAAAAAAAGTTTGTGGTTTGGGTTAAAACATCGGCCCCTTTAAATAGTACTACACAAACACAAGTTGCGTAGTAAGGAAGTTGCTGGACAAGAAAATGTCAAATAACAAATAGCAAATATTCTCACTTTGCCAGACCTTCCTCCACCACGGTGCTGCGGAGGAAGGTCGGCCTATAGTCCACACAGCATTCTGGGATGGGAGAAAAACTTGCTCTGGTTTATTGGCATTTCTTTAAACCAATCACAATTGTCTTAGCACTGGGACAAGCCCCGGAGCCTCTCCAAAAGAGTCTCGGGAAGGAACTTGTTTTGGTGGAACGTGTGTACGTTCAAAAGTTGTTTTAGTCGCGCAACAGAAAACTCAGATTGGACAGATAGTCTAGCTAGCTGTCTGGATTTACCCTGCAGAGATCTGAGGAGCAGTTAACCATAGTTAACCATAGTTTGCCAACACAAAAGAAGCCCAAGGCAACAGATAGCTGACCTAAATGAGTGAAATCTGGCTGAATTTGCGTCGGCAACGGAGCAATCCCGGAAATGGAACATCAAGGATATAGACTAACAGACAAATACTCCCCCCACCCCCCGCAAAATGACAAATCGTAGATTTTACATGTCGGTTTTTACATTTGTAAATACTACAAATACTGTATGTTTCAAAATAATGCTGATATATTCCTATAAACTATGTTTGGCTGGACAGCATGAGTTTGGCCTGACTGACCCACTGATGGGGTTGAGGAGATTAAAACTACCTTGTTGCAGTTTCAAATATTCCCATCTCAAAATCCTAAGTAATAACAGTTTTTTTCCTCATACCTTTTTTTTTATTATTATTTGAAAAATCCCAGACAGACGACCTCTTGCATCCAAACAAACCCAAGAACATCTCCATCTTTTGGTTCTAATGATGAACTCCTTATGACCCAGCATTACGACATCCCATAATCAGCGTAAAACCTTTAATCCTCCAGAGAGATGATTCCAGATTGTTCCTCTGCTCTGGCCTGAGTTCATTACATGAACATTCATATTAACGCTATAGATTTAATTCTAATTAATTTCATTAGTAAAAGTGGAGCTGCAGAATGTGGCTCGGACTGGTGTGACCTTTGACCCTTTGATTTCCGGAACAGCAGATTGCAGACAGGCGGGATGTAACCTTATTTACACAACACACACACGCACACGCACACACACACACACACACACACACAGAGAGCAGACAAAATAAATAACACATCAGTTTTTATTTTAGAGATCTTATAGCATTTCTTTTTCTCCATATTTTTGGTGATGTTGAAAGCTATCAAACACACACACTCGGGTGTTGTGACCACAGCTGCTGACAGTGTGAACTACTGTCAACTCTCAGAGAACTGTGGGAATCATCACACTGACAGGGTGATAACTGAGACAGAGAGAACCTGTTTAATTCATTTGCAAATGTATTTAATCCAAGTCAGTCAAACCTTGTTTTAGACAGCAGTCAACCGTTGGCTGTTGAATACAGGCTGTCGTAGAGAATGCTGGTTAGACCGACATCGAATCTGTGCAAAATGAGATTTTTCTTAACCCCTTAACGCCGACTGTCGCTAATTTGCATCAAACCCCTTCCATTCCGACTGCAGGCGAGATAGCGTGTGTATTCCCCCTAATGCCGGTTTGTTTACATGCGATACATACCTAGGAAGCTTTTGCATGCACTGGTTTCTCGTAGGACCGGTCGGAGTGGGAGATACATCCGGTTCATGTAAGCAAAATTAACCCTAACCCTAACCCTACCCCTAACCCTAAACCTAATCCTACCCCTAAACCTAACCCTACCCCTAACCCTAAAGAAACTACTGTCAATGTTAAGGAGTAGGAGAGTGTTTTCTTTCTTTTCCGTTGTCAAGATCCATGTATTTGTCATTTACAGTTTAGAAGTTCTAACAACTTTGTGACATGAATGAAATCTACTATGTGTTTTATTAATTTTACCATTTTGTAAAGAATTTTACCATAATGCCTGTTGTCGCTAATTTGCATCATACCTAAATTTATATCTATTCCATATGCTATAGACAAATTAACAATCTCAACTTAATTTAGCATCAGCTTGGAGCCAGAAACACACATAATATTTTGTTTATATAATTGTGAATAAATTCAGGCGTCAAGGGGTTAAAATGTCCAAAATATGTAACAGTAATAAAAGTATGAAAGATTCTTACAGACTGCAATGCACAGAATCAAGTGTCTTTGTTTTTTTTTGGAACCATCATATTATGTACTGTTATCGTGTCTTGCTTTATGTAGGCTATACATAATAAGCACAATGTATTTTATTCTCTTTCTGTATGCGTTTCGCTTTTGCAGAGCAACTTTTTGAGGTTTCAACTCTCAGGCAAAATACAGGCTCCCCGACCTTGCTAGCGGAGGCAGTTGTGTTTGGGTATGTAGGCTCAGAGGAATGCTGACCTCACACCAAACGACTTTTCAAGTGATTCCACTGTCACAGACAAATGAAATCATGAGAGTCTTGCTAGAGTATAAGGGTGTTCCTTTAGCCTGGCTGACACCAGACCCTTCTCAGTTTTAACTGAGAGTGGGTCTGGGAAAGGTTCATTGACAGTTCATTTCCAAAGGGGGCGTCACCAACGGATGCCGCTCAAATGCCTCTGGGCGCATTGGATAGTCCATTAACCAATCAGAGCAACGATACGGGTGACGCTGCGTTTCGGTAGCCAACAAAACAAAAAGCTGTAGTAACAAAAAGCTGCTCGCCGTCGCTGCGCTATAGTCGTCATGTAAAGCCCGCCTCAACGGTTGTGATTGGTGTAAAGCCCGCCTCAGCGGTTGTGATTGGTGCCTGGATTTTGGGGACATTGGAAATGGGTTTGAATGGGCTCTTCGCCAGACTGACTTGCAGAGCAGATCTCAAATTTGCCGGAAGTTCGTGTTCCTGTCTTTTAGTGTGTTATATACTTTTTTGTATATAATAGATGTAGAAAGTACAAAAACCCACATTGGAGCCTCTGGGTAGCTAGACCCAGGTAGAGCAAGCACCCATATAGGCTATAGAGGAGGTTTACTCCTCGACGCAGCGGTCACGAGTTCGACTCTGCCCTTCGACCCTTTGCTGCATGTCCTTCCCCCTCTCTCTTTCCTTTCATGTCTTCAGCTGTCCTATATAAATAAAATGCCCCAAAAATAATCTTAAAAAATAAACAAAAAATACATTGAGCTATCTCTCCCACAGACGGCACTAACTCTTACTGCCTAAAAACGCCTCACCCACATTCCTTTCCGTTTGAAATTCCTCAACCAGTGATGTCACTGATTGCGAATGCAAGCCCAGTTTTTCATAAGTGCTGCGCATAAGTGCTGCCTGAGTAAGCACATTTGGTTCGAATTTGGTCGACCAATCACAAAAGAGTGGGCCAGCTGACCAATCAGAGCAGAATGGCCAAGAGCTCAGACAAAGTGTTTAAGGGTGGAGGCACTTCAGCAATGGGCAGTATGAGAAACATAATATGTTTTTTGAACAAAAGACACCGGGACCCATCCAGTTTATTTGACATTTTGTATTTTGTATTGGCCTGGCGTTGAGCTTTGGGGTCACCATAATGTTTTTATTTTGGTTAAGAAAATCTATGTTCTGATTTAGTTCATATTTTGCTAAAAAGATGCTGGAAATCAATATCAGTCAAGGCAGTAAAGTAGTGTTCCTTACAATATTTATCATAAAGTATCAAGCTCTGATTGTAGGGTTAGTGCCTTAATAATGCAACAATTAACATGGCATTTTTAATTTTCTTTTACATCACAATTATTATAGAAAGCTCTCTAAACCTAATTTCATGCTTTGCTATTTGTTAGATCAAATATACATGTATATACATGCTTTTTTTTTTTTTGCTTTTTTGGTTGAAGAACCTATGTCGGTTGAACTTGATGCAACTTAGAATCAGAATCAGAACCAGGTTTATAAATAAACCATAAATAGAGAAACAGATATATACAAAATGGTGGCCTGAAGGTTAGAGAAGAGGGCTTGTCACTGCAAGGTTGCTTCAGGTCTGGCTGGTTTGGGCCGGCAGGACAAGTCAGGTTGGGGAAAGTTAAAGAGCAGAATTTCCCCCTTCCCTAATTACCACTGCTTAATTACCCATGAGCAAAGGCCTTAACCCCCAACGGCTGGCGGAGGTTATAGACAGTTGTAAAAAGTATTGACGAAACAAGGTTCATGTACATAAACATAACTCATTTCCAGTGACATCAGGCTTAGTTTGAACTGTGAACACATTTTGTTTGTTTTTGTGTTTTTCAGACTACACTCCTGACTCAGGTTATAATTTTAGTCCTTTTCTTGCTGAGTTTAAACCTCACCTGGCCAGACAGATTTACACAGGGGAGAAAAGTGTGTGTGTGTGTGTGTGTGTGTGTGTGTGTGTGTGTGTGTGTGTGTGTGTGTGTGTGTGTGTGTGTGTGTGTGTGTGTGTGTGTGTGTGTGTGTGTGTGTGTGTGTGTGTGTGTGTGTGTGTGTGTGTGTGTGTGTGTGGGGAGTCCTTTTATAGCCGCAAGGCCAGATGTTCACGGTGAACGCCCCCCCTCCATCCCATCCCTCCCTCCCTCATCTAAATCATCCATCCACTCTCCCTTCTCTCTGGGGCTGTACCGAATACCATTTTTTGAGCTTTGAAGATTCTGTGCTTTTTTTAGCGAATATTCAAACCTAAAATTGTTGGAAAAAAATATTTGATAGGAAAGAGAATTTATTGAGTCATTAATAAGATTATTAAAGGGGTGGTTCAGAATTTTGGACATAGGACCTCATTTCCAAGTTAGCCAGTGTGTTATTTATCAGTGGAGACCGTTTAACACTTTTCATCCAGTCCTTCCAGTTGTAGAGTTCACTGGTGCTAGGCTAGCGCAAGTCAACAGTATCTGCTAGCTTGCCACTAAAAACAACTCCACAGTATACCCAAGGCTCAGACTGTCAATGTAAATGTCTGTGTTGATAGAATAATGTTAGAAATAAAACTACCCTTGCATCTCAGTGATCGCATTACATGTTCAGGGACTAGTTTCTCAGCAGCGGCGGAATTCTACTTTGCTCCGGTTAGTAGTACTGTGCCGAAAAGTAAACAGAGAAGTGCACTACAGTTGGGATATTCTATCAACAGACATTTACAACGATAGTCTGCCGTTTTAATAATAATTTATTTGCCTCGGGTATACTGTGGAGTGGGTAAGACTGTTGTTAGTTGGAGGCTAGCAAATACTGTTGACTTGCGCTAGCCTAGCACCAGCAAACTCTGCAACTGGAAGGACTGGATGAAAAGTGTTGAAAATGGTCTCCACTGATAAATAACACACTGGCTAACTTGGAAATGAGGTCCTATGTCCAAAATTCTGAACCACCCCTTCAACTAACTTAATTGCTTAATAATGTCCTAATAGTCCTTGTGCATCCTCAAAAACAAAAACGATACAAGTCGATTCAAAAAGGCAATCTCATTGGTCAACTAGTCATGTAGAACATGCTCAAATCAGCATGACAGCTGAATCCATGTTAATCCATGATTACAGCGCACCAGGCTCATCACTTGAAATATAACTGGAAATGTTTGGATCACATCAGCTGTGCCGCCGACAGGGCGCTATGCTACACGAGCTAAATCCATCAATGGAAAGAAAAAAAAATGCAAAGAAAATGCAGATAACTTAGTTACACCACAATGGGGTAGCAAAGCTACGGAGCCCCGGAAGGGTCACGGCGAGAGTTTTTCAGGGAGCTACTTTTGCGTTACCTCGCAATGTGTTTTTTGTTTCCTCGCAAAACATTTCTTCTTCCATTCCTTCTGAGGCTGGTTTTTATTTCCACTCAGCTGCCCAGCGCAATGAATCAGCTCGTTGCATTGTACTTTGAGCTGGGAATTGTGCTGATATACTGCTACAATGGGCACGTTTGTATCTTGTATAGGGTATAATCAATAGCCTATTTCTACAGAGAACATACGATGTCAGAGGTTCGCTTGATGTGGCGATGAACAAACACTGAATTATCAGAGAATCTGCAGCTCCCTAGTACTGTTACAAAGAGAGAACGTTAGTTCAGGGAGAAAACCGTGAAAATACAGCCTGCACTGTAATTACAATCAACTATGGCTACAACCCTTGTAATCGTCTATTTTCCTGTAGGCTATACTGTGTGGGACAAATCCGTTTAATTACATCAGATTTAAATCAACAATTACATCATGGTCTGGTGTCTGCATATGGGCTCTATGTGTGAAGTAGCGACCAGATGTGACCTGATGTGATTTGACTTAGTTTACGGCAGTTTTGTTCTAATCAGCCACAAATGACACATAAGAAAGTCAAACTTAAATAAAGGCCAAATAATTGTATTCTGAGCTCATAGGCTTTTGTCTGACTAAAGGCTATGCTCGAAATGCCATTACATTCTTATAATAACAGCCTGCTAAGCCTACAATTTGGTAGCATGGCATCTACTGTAAAACATTTGGGATGTAAAAGCTGTATTTGATTTCAAATTAGATAAAATGGTGTCTTATAATAATTTACAAGTATTAGGATACTTGTTTTTAAATTTATAGTGTACATTTTGGGTCTATTGCGGCATATTATGCGGTTTCTAATTTAGGTGGTGTCTAAATAGGTAATATCTGTACATGTTTGTTTACTGTCTGATAAAGACCATATTTATTTGTCTAATTTGATACAACCATAGAAATAAAATGGACACAAGCTGAGTTAGCAAAACTGCAGATTCTCTGATAATTCCATTGGTTCATCGCCACAAGAGACACATGCACTTTATCTTTTCATTCATTTAAGAAATAGTTATCGATTATAGAAGAGATATGAATGTGCCCATTGAGCACATATATGCTGTATCAGCATTCCCAGCTCAAAGTAAAATTCAACGAGCTGATCCATATTGTGGCGTTGCGCTGGGCAGACCCGTTACTCGGGAATGGAAGAAGAAAAGTTTTGTGAGGTAACGCAAAACATATTGCGAGAGAACGCAAAACATATTGCGAGGTAACGCAATAGTAGTCCCCTGAAAAAATATTGGTGTGACCATTCCGGGGCTGTGTACAAAGCAGTTTTGTGTATATGTGTGCTATGTATTCGGTTTGGAAAATCCCACGATTCCCTACAAAGTTAACTTTTATTTTCTTGGAAACGGTAAACGTATAATCGTGTCTCATTCTGTAAGCACCATAGAAACAAGTGTATTCAATTAAATCACAAAACAGATAAATACAGCAAACAACAAATGAACACACAATTAGAATATGAGTGTTAATCATGACAATGTACTGTAACAATGAAACAAAGTATTTTTTAATTGGATTAATTATCTATCTTTTTTGTTATTCTCCTCTTCTCTTTCATTTTCCTACTTCTCCACTCCTGTCAAACACACACACACACACAACACACACACACACACACACATACACACACACACACCTTCCTCTACAGCAGCAAGTCGAACAGCTGCACCTTCAGTCTCACAAAGGTGGAGGTTGTGTGTGTGTATGTGTGTGTGTGTGTGTGTGTGTGTGTGTGTGTGTGTGTGTTTACATCCTCCCTGACCTCTGACATCCAGCTGCCATCACAGCACCATCCCACTTAGTCTGGATTACGGAAGCACGTTTGCATGTCCTTCACCTTTGGTTCTCTGTGTGTTGGCATTCTCAAAATCCCTTTGCTACCGGAAACAACAACAAACTTTGAGCTAGCAAGCTACACGCTGAAAATGTTTTTAAGAAAATTCAGATCATGTGACAAGGCAGTCTTTTTTCGGTTACATGATTGGAAAGATTTAAAAAAGAGTATGTTTACTACTTTCTAACTGGGATGTTTTGGGACGATCGGGACTTTTCTCGGTCGGCCGGCCGATGAATTTGCGTGGCCCGGCCCACAGATTATTTGAAGCGCCCGTGAGACATACGTGGCCGAAATTATTGACATTTTTAAATTCTCCACGTAAATCTCCAAGATCTCCAATATTAGGATAAATGAGAAGTCCAGCCAATATTTATACCACTTGCTTACTCTCTATATATCAGTCATGGTTACACTGCACACTCATCTCTCCCATCAATCTACTTGTGTAGCCTATCTTAATTCAATTCTTCTTATACAGGCGTTACAGAACTTTCATAATCACAAATAAAAAAAACAACAATTTAATTTGTTTGTTTTTTCTTAAATTAACTTAGAATGGAGCAAAGCCTCCTTGGAATGGGGAATGTCTACAGAAATGTAGGGAGATAAATGCGCCCCCCTCCTCTAATGGCATGACCCTACAAAGATAATGACATACGTCAGGAAAAGTAAAGTTTTTGACAGTCAAAGGATTTGCGTGGTTGCTTGCTGTTTTAACGTTACCCATGGAAGGCAAGAAGAGAAAGGAGAAAGGAGGGGTCGAAAAGGCCAGAATGAAGAAGAAGCGGATGCTGGAGGAGGATGCATCAAAGTGCTAAAAAATTACGGGTTTATTGCGAAATCAGGCGTCAACGACTGCTGCAGGTGAATCGACAGAAAAAAAGTTAGCGGGGCTCAAACATTGATGTTGTTGCTAGGCGTGAACTATCACAAGCTAGTCAAATGTTGGTATGGTAATGACTAATTATTGGGTATATTTCAGACAAATTAATACCAACCATTTGATTGTCAGTGGCTACTAGTAAGTGTTCAGTTTTTTGCTGCCTTGCTGCTACTGCTAGCTAAAGTCAAGCTAAGTAATGAATTAGCTGTTTGACCAATAGACTTCACTAGCAGAAGTTAAGTAATTCATGTAGTAAGCTCATGGTAAATAATCGTTTGTCAAAATGCACTTAACTTGGTCTATCCAAACGGAGGTGTTTGTGTCATTGTGTGGATGTCGATTGTGGTATAACCCGGTGAGTAAAACTGTTTCATCCTGATTTGGTCGAATGCACTGCACAGAATGATGGTGGAGACTTCTTTTGCGATTTAGTCACTCTGTTGTAATGTAGCCTATTGCAGTGTGTAGCCAATGCAATGCAGAGAATGAGGTCAACATTGCATTTACAATCTAATATTAGATTTTGGCAATGCATGTTAAGTCACATCTAAAGGACATATGGTTTTCGAAATTGTATGGTTTAGGTGGTTTAGCTTTCCCTTAAATTGAAATTGCCAAAATTGTTCACCTGATTTGCCTTTATACAATAGAGGACTCTATTGTGATGATGATGTGGGGGAAGATATATAGGTCTCAGTCATTTTTATATCACATCTAGATGTGTAAACATCAATTGACATGCATGTATCCATGGACATCTGATCTGATCTTTCTCTGTCATGGATGGAAAATATTATAATGCATTAACAGTGTATTGGAACACATTAATTTTCTTCACATTTCATTTCATTTTTTTTTTAAATGTTCAATGTTAACATTGAAATTCATGTGCAGCATAGCGAGAACTTTCAAAGAAAGTCTGTTTTGTTGGGAGGTGGGGTGCATTGTGTACTCCCTAGCACACAGCCTATATACTATATACTAAAACGCAATTATCATTATGCTATAAAAAGTTTAATTTTTATGTGCACCTATTCTGTTATTTCCACACAGTCTCAGAATTCAGTCAGACTCAGCCCAGCAATGATGCTGATCAGACAATGCTAGGAGAAGTCACGACTACAAGTACAAGTGTGCACACATTGCACAATGTTGTAGGTACAACAGAGGATAGAATGCAGTGTATAGGCTAAATAAAATGCAGAAGTTCATTAGTTAAATATTATAGGGAAATGTAAAGATTGCAACATATTGAGAATGAGACATTATATTGGAAAGATATGCTGTCTTAGTGAACATAAGTGTGGATTATTCATATGCAACTAATATGTATACAGTGGGGGAAATAAGTATTTGACCCCTTGCTGATTTTGCAGGTTTGCCCACTTACAAAGAATGCAAAAATCTACAATTGTAATCATATGTACATTCTAACAGTGAAAGACAGAATCCCAAAGAAAAAAAAATCACATCATATGAATTTATTAAAATTGATAACCATCTGATGAGGAAAAACAAGTATTTGACCCCCTGGACAAACAGCAAGTACTCTGGCTCCTACAAGCCAGTTAGTCTTTCTTTAAGACAGAGCCCCAATCCGAACCAATTATCTACATCAAATACACCTGCCTCACCTCGTTACCTGTATAAAAGACACCTGTCAACACCCAAACAACCAGCATCCAACATCACCACCATGGGCAAGACCAAAGAGCTTTCTACGGACATCAGGGACAAGATTGTTGATCTGCACAAGGCTGGGATGGGCTACAAGAGAATCGGAAAGCAACTTGGAGAGAAAAGATCAACTGTCGGTGCAGTTATCAGGAAATGGAAGAAGCACCACACCACCGCCAACATCCCTCGGTCTGGGCCTCCACACAAGATCTTGCCTCGTGGGGTGTCCCTGATCATGCGAACGGTGAGGAATCATCCCAAAACCACAAGGGGGAACTGATGAATCAACAGGCAGCTGGGACCACAGTTACAAAAAGAAACGGTTGGTAACACACTACGCCCGTCATGGATTGAAAGCGCACAAGGTCCCCCTGCTCAAGAAGAAACATGTACAGGCCCGCATGAAGTTCGCCATTCACCACCTGGACGACTCAGAAGAGGCCTGGAAAAAAGGTGATGTGGTCAGATGAGACCAAAATAGAACTTTTGGCCTCAACTCAACTCGTCGTGTTTGGAGGGCAAAGAACACAGAGTACAACCCAAAGAACACCATCCCCACCCGTCAAGCATGGTGGTGGCAACATCATGCTTTGGGGTGCTTTTTTCACGGGACAACTCCATCGTATTGAGGGGAGGATGGACGGGGTCATGTATCGTGGAATTCTGGACCGACATCTCCTTCCCTCAGTGAGAGAACTGAAGATGGGTCGAGGATGGGTGTTTCAGGACCCTAGCACACCGCCAAAGCAACAAAAAATGGCTGAAGAAGAAGCACATCAAGGTTCTGGATTAGCCAGTCTCCAGACCTGAACCGATTGAAAATCTTTGGAGGGAGCTTAAAAATGTAAAGACAACCTCGGAACCTGAATGATCTGCAGGGAGGTGGGCCAACATGAAATGTGCACAAACCTTGTCACCAACTATAAAAACCGTTTGACATCTGTGCTGGCCAATAATGGCTTTTCTACAAAATATTAACATGCTGTTTGTCCAGGGGGTCAAATACTTGTTTTTCCTCATCAGATGGTTCAATCATCATCAATTTTAATAAATTCATATGATGTGATTTTCTGGAATTTTCTTTGGGATTCTGTCTTTCACTGTTAGAATGTACATATTATTTTTCATATGGGCAAACCTGCAAAATCAGCAAGGGGTCAAATACTTATTTCCCCCACATGCAAGAGAGAGTGAAGCCTCAGGGTCCAGGATAGAAACAGAAACAGATGAGGAGAGGGATGTGGAGAGTACAGAGGCTGGACCAGCTGAGAAGGAGACTGAAAGTGTAGAAGTTGGATCAACTGAGGTGGAAATTAAGAGTAAGATCTGTCTTTATTTTTTCAATATCACCCCAACAAACCCCAAGAAGAACCTTGCCTAATATTTTTCATAGTACACTGTAAACCCGAATAAGTAAGCACAACTTGTGAGAAAAGTAAGGCAATCAATTTTTTTGAGTTCATAAACTCAAACATTTGAGTATATCATTGCGTATATATTTGGAGTTTATGTTAAATGTAATTTTAAATTATAATTAAATTCAATTTACTGATTAAGCCAACTCTAAACATTTCAGTTTCTGCTACTCAGAATATGTATTCATCTTTCTCATTGCAATAACTCTAGAGAACTTAATCTTTTCAAGCATGAAAACTCAGGATTTCAGGTTTCATGAACTTAACATTTATTAGTTTTTTTCAATCAATCTTCTGATTACCCATAACTCAAAATCATTTACCTCAAACTTAAAATATTTGTGGCAACTGATTGCCTTAAAAATATGTACTCTTGACTTAAAAGTCAAACAAAAAAAAAATTACATAAATAAAAAATAGCAATTAACAAGTCTACTTCTGGCCATTTTGTTTATACTTTAAGATGAACTATGTAATAGTAGAAAATATTCAAACTCAGAAAACCTAAAATGACATTAAGAAAATATCTTTATGTCACAAATAGCTTATAAAACTATTAATATAACATTACCAGGGGGGCATCAGCAAGTCTTGGGTGGTGACCAAAAATTTTAGTTTAGAAAGATTATTTGCCCACACCTGTGCCTTTTAGCACAAAATGAAACATAAATAATAATTAATAATAATAATAATAATACAACAATAATAGTAATAAAAAAATAATTACACATTCCATCTGGTTGTAAACTTGCAGTGCAGTAATGTATAAACAAATTGCTTATAAATTCTTCACAACTAAAACTGCTAAAATTTCAAAATTGTACATTAACATGTACAAAGGCAGTGTGTAGCCTTCCTTTGGCTATCTGGTTCAAATGTAGCAACTTCAGGGTGCATTGTATAGTTTTCGAAAAGTAATTCAAACTCGAAAAGCAAAATTAACAATACTAATAAGACAATAAAGACTATTTGATCCATTTCCATAACTGAATAAACATCCCATCCTCAGAAGAAAATAATGTCCCTATAACACTGTTTCCAACTAGAAACTTTGAGGACAGTTGTTTATTTATTTATGAAAATGTATCAATGAAGAGCTTTCTTTTCTGATAAAAATGTGTTTCCCAAAACTATATAGTACAACTTTTAAAAACAAAATGCCATAGTGTATAAACACTTAATTCAACCCTGCATTTTAGTTTAACAACAATACAATTTACATTAACAAGTACAAAGACAGTGTGTACTTTGTGCCATTTGGCTGAAAACCAGTTTAGTATTACAGCAACTTTAACATCAACAGTTGAACAGTAGTCAACATGGACCTGACATGCAGTTGTTAAATTGGCTTTTGTAGGGAGGGGGAGCGCTTATTTACAGGGAATGGTTGTCATTCAAAATCGCACCGTAAAATGACTTAATGTGTTTTTACACCAAAGGGGCTCTTTTTCCAGCATAAAATGTGTAAGGTAGGGTTGATTAGTTATTCAAAATTATTAACTGGCTATTAACTGGCTTGTTAATAGCCAGTGTATGTTCATTTTAGTTTACAGTTTGTTAGATGGCACCAACATTTGGTCTAATCATAACTGGCCTGGCAACCCAAAGGCCAAGGTTGTGCTTCCAGATTTGTGTGCTGACTCAAATATTTATTATATTATACTTATTATACATAATTATACAATATTGCAGTAAGGCTGTCAGGCATTCTGTATTGCTTTAATCTATTTATTCTCTTTAGATCGACTTTTCTAATTATATTTGAGTCAGCACACATGTAGCTTAGGTATCATTTATTCTTCCCTCTTTTGCATCTTTTGTTGGGGAAGTAACCTCCATAAATGTGCATATGACAATTATTCACCTCAGTGATACATTATTCATTTCATTTATTAATAAACCTCTGGACTTTAATATTTCAGATGTTTGAGCAAGATTTCTGCTCATGTCCAAAACTTTGTGCACATTCACAATTCCCGGCCCACCTGCTTCTCTTCATAGTCATCAGATTTATCTATCATATAATCAATAATATAGTGAGAGTAGAGGGATTCAAGCCAGACCAGGCACCTCTCCTGCCTCTCTTAGTTATGCTATTATAAATTCTAGACTGCCGGGGAAGTTCCTTCCCTCTTATGACACACTGAGCTGCTCTCTCATCTCTCTTTTCATTTTCCTTTTGTGTGCATCCTCGTCCCAGAAATGCTTGTTACTACACTCTAAAAACTCCTGGGTTATTTCTTCAACCCAGTTTCTGGGTTATTTGTGTTGGGTTAAAATCATGGCTTATTTTTTCAGAGAGTAACCATTTTCTGGGTCATAGGGCTAATATTTTCACCTAATTCCTGGGTTGTTTGGGTTGCTGGGTTATTTTTCAAAGAGTAACCCATGTTCTGAGTTACAGGTTTTCTCTCTCTCTCTCTCTCTCTCTCTCTCTCTCTATATATATATATATATATATATATATATATATATATATATATATATATATATATATAAAAATATATACATATATATAATGTATTTTTTGTTGGAGGGGTATATTTTATAGTTATTATATTATCATGTCAACATATATAATATGAACAATCACACTTGTGTGTTGTGTACATGATAAAACAGTATCACCAGTATTTGTAGGAGAAATAAAGTGACACACCCTCTAAACATGGATCTATTAACTAAGAAATAAAAGAAATAAGTTCATATATTAAACCCATGGCCCTATAACATACACATCAGTCTGCCAGAAATTCAGAAGAAGAGGAAGAAGAAACACCTTCTTCCCTCGCTACCCCTGTAGAAGAAGAACGCCTCCTGCCTGGTCTCTCAGAGGAGGGGAGGGACTGTTGAGCTAGACCCAACCCACCACACCATAACAGAGGAGTGTGATGAGTCAGATCAGAACGCAATGGTTTAGTTGTGTATTTTGTGGCTGTAAATAAACAAAACAATGTCTTTGTCAAATACAAACCAAACCAAACCGAACCAATACATTGTTGGGTGGGGTCATCCCTTTCTTTGCCCCCCATTCTCTATGGAGGATCATCTGAAAGAAGTTGGGTTATATTAACTACACTGTTAGGTAATTTTAACCCAACATTTGGGTCAGTTATTTAACCCAGCAATTGGGTCAAAAAGAATAACCCAATTTTCTGGGTTGAAATTACCCTGAAATTAGTTGGTCCTTTTTTAACCCAGGAGTTGGGTCAAAAATAACCCATTATGGAGTTTTTAGAGTGTATATACTCCTTGTTTTTCCTGCCACCACGGCATCACTATTTTATGAATGAAACTTGGCGGAGAATAGAGCTGTCAATCTTCCTCTATAATACTATTCGAATTCCATTTGAGATTTTTTATAATATTCAAATAATATTCAAATATTTAATGCTCAAAATGCAGCCTGTTAAATATGTTCTACACTACTCAGGCTAATGCATTGTCGATGCCACTACAAGCATGTGGTTGTTACACGTTCTGTCCACTAGAGGGACTTTTTTTTCTTTTTTGAATTTGCCATCACGTCGCACTATTAATGACATCACAAGCAAAACGTGCCACTGATTGGTTGGTTAAAATGTTAATCCAGGGCAAACAACTTTGTCATTGATCCTGGACTGTTAATTACTTGGTGATATCAGATCGTGCCATCCATCAGCCTTGTCTTGAGGCGACCTGCACGCCACTTTGTTTACATTCATTTTCCACCACGAGCACACAGTGACAAACACAAATCAACAGAGTAATGAAACATGATCTAACAAGGGAAGCTGTTGTAAAGGCTATCAGTGCTCGGTTAGCACAATGACATCATGTTAGGAAGCACAGCCGAAACCATTTGTCATAAACTAGGTAAGTAACAAACGATGTCAACTGCATTAAAAACCAAGCCAAACGGTGCTGTCACAACTAGTTTAGTGATTTATAAGCAACCTGTTTCCAGCAGATTGTCACGTTACTGAGACTACAGATATAAGAAGATAATATGACGTGGAAGCTAACTCTGACAGCTGTAGGGGAGCTAACATAAACTTTAGCTTTCTCCATGAAGCTCCCAGCTACGCTAACATTACCTCCCGACGCAGTTAGGAAACCAGAACGAGCTAACTATTGATAACATTAGCATTTTGGCTCGGTGGATGGCGATTTTAAAGTCATGTTAAAACTATTCTCCGTGAACCATCACCTTATCGTGGTGGAGAGGTTTGTGTGTCTCTGTGAACCTGAGGGCTGTGTTGTCTGGAGCTTTGTGCTCCTGGTAGGGTCTCCCAAGGCAAAGTGGTCTCAGGTGAGGGGCCAGACAAAGAATGGTTCAAAAATCCCAATGAAGAACAAGGTAGAGATGGAGTGACCCTGCCCGGAGGAAGCCCGGGGCCCCGTCTGAAAGCGCCTGGTGGCGGGTTTGCCACGGAGCCCGCCGGGCACAGCCCGAACAAGCTACGTGGCTCCCATCTCTCCAGCCCATGGGCCCACCACCTGTGGGAGGAACCGTTGGGGTCGGGTGCGATGCCACATGGGTGGCAGTGAAGGTCAGGGGCCTCGACGGACCAGACCCGGGCGGCAGACGCTGGCTCTGGGGACGTGGAACGTCACCTCTCTGTGGGGGAAGGAGCCGGAACTGGTGCGGGAGGTGGAGCGACGGTTAGATCTGGTGGGGCTTACCTCTCAGTCTCGGTTCTGGAACCATACTCCTGGATAGGGGTTGGACTCTTTTTCTTCTCGGAGTTGCCCAGGGTGTGAAACCGGGCGGGTGTGGGGATACTGCTCTGTGTTGGAGTTTACCCGGTAAACTGCGGGTTGTGGGGGAAAACTCTGACTGTTGTTTGTGCATATGCACCAAACAGGAGTTCGGAGTATTGCCTTCTTGAGACCTTGACTGGAGTCCTGCATGGGGCTCCAGTGGGGACTCCATTGTTCTGCTGGGGGACTTCAACGCACACGTGGGCAATGATGGAGACACCTGGAGGCGTGATTGGGAGGAACGGCCTCCCTGATCTAAACCAGAGTGGTTGTTTGTTGTTGGACTTCTGTGCTAGTCATGGATTGTCTATAACGAACACCATGTTCGAACATAGGGATGCTCATAAGTGTACCTGGTACCAGAGCAACAAGGTCAATGATCGATTTCATAATCGTTTCATCTGATCTGAGGCCGATGTTTTGACACTCGGGTGAAGAGAGGGGCAGAGCTGTCAACCGATCACCATCTGGTGGTGAGTTGGGTCAGGGGGTGGGGAAGACTCTGGACAGACCTGGTAAGCCCAAATAGTGCGGGTAAATTGGGAGCGTCTGGAGGAGGCCCCTGTCCGACAGACTTTCAACTCACACCTGGCGGAGCTTTTGTGCATCCCTGTGGAGGCTGGGGGCATTGAACCCGAGTGGACAATGTTCAAAGTTTCCATTGCTGAAGCTGCGGCGAGGAGCTGTGGTCTTAGGATCTTAGGTGCCTCAAGGGGCGGTAACCCACGAACACCGTGGTGGACACCAGTGGTCAGGAAGCCGTCCGATTGAAGAAGGAGTCCTTCCGGGATATGTTATCTCGGAGGACTCCGGAGGCGGTTGCAGGGTAGGGCTGCAGCCTCTGCCGTGAAAGAGGCAAAGCAGCGGGTGTGGGAGAAGTTTGGAGAAGACATGGAGAAGGACTTTCGGTCGGCACCAAAGTGTTTCTGGAAAACTGTTCGCCACCTCAGGAGGGGGAAGGGGAACCATCCAAGCTGTGTACAGTAAGGATGGGACACTGTTGACCTCCACTGAGGAGGTAATAGGGCGGTGGAAGGAGCACTTTGAGGAACTCCTGAATCCGAAATACGCCCTCTATGTTAGAGGCAGAGCTGGAGGATAACGGGGATTGTCGTCGATTTCCCAGGCGGAAGTCACTGATGTAGTCAAACAACTACACAGTCGGGATTGATGAGATCCGTCCAGAAATGCTCAAGGCTCTGGGTGTGGAGGGGCTGTCCTGGTTGACACGCCTCTTCAACATTGCGTGGAAGTCTGGGACGGTGCCAAAGGAGTGGCAGACTGGGGTGGTGGTTCCTCTTTAAAAAAAAGGGGGACCAGAGGGTGTGTGCCAATTATAGGGGTATCACACTTCTCAGCCTCCCTGGTAAAGTCTACTCCAAGGTGCTGGAAAGGAGGGTTCGGCCGATAGTCGAACCTCGGGTTGAGGAGGAACAATGCGGATTCCGTCCTGGTCGTGGAACAACGGACCAGCTCTTCACTCAAGGATCCTGGAGGGAGCCTGGGAGTATGCCCAACCGGTCTACATGTGTTTTGTGGATTTGGAGAAGGCGTATGACCGGGTCCCCCGGGAGATACTGTGGGAGGTGCTGCGGGAGTATGGGGTGAGGGGTCTCTACTCAGGGCCATCCAATCTCTGTATGACCAAAGTGAGAGCTGTGTCCGGGTTCTCGGTAGTAAGTCGGACTCGTTTCAGGTGAGGGTTGGCCTCCGCCAGGGCTGCGCTTTTGTCACCAATCCTGTTTGTAATATTTATGGACAGGATATCGAGGCAAGTCGGGGTGGGGGGGGTTGCAGTTTGGTGGGCTGGGGATCTCATCGCTGCTCTTTGCAGATGATGTGGTCCTGATGGCATCATCGGCCTGTCACCTTCAGCACTCACTGGATCGGGTTCGCAACCGAGTGTGAAGCGGTTGGGATGAGGATCAGCACCTCTAAATCGGAGGCCATGGTTCTCAGCAGGAAACCGATGGAATGCCTTCTCCAGGTAGGGAATGAGTCCTTACCCCAAGTGAAGGAGTTCAAGTACCTTGGGGTTTTGTTCGCGAGTGAGGGGACAATGGAGCGGGAGATTGGTCGGAGAATCGGGCGCAGCGGGTGCGGTATTGCATTCAATCTATCAAGACGAAAAGAGAGCTGAGCCAGAAGGCAAAGCTCTCGATCTACCGGTCAGTTTTTCGTTCCTACCCTCACCTATGGTCATGAAGGCTGGGTCATGACCGAAAGAACGAGATCCAGGGTACAAGCGGATAAATGGGTTTCCTCAGGAGGGTGGCTGGCGTCTCCCTTAGAGATAGGGTGAGAAGCTCAGTCATCCGTGAGGAGCTCGGGAGTAGAGCCGCTGCTCCTTTTCGAAAGGAGCCAGTTGAGGTGGTTCGGGCATCTGGTAAGGATGCCCCTGGGCGCCTCCCTAGGGAGGTGTTCCAGGCACGTCCAGCTGGGAGGAGGCCTCGGGAAGACCCAGGACTAGGTGGAGGGATTATATCTCCAACCTGGCCCAGGATCCCCAGTCGGAGCTGGTTAATGTTGCTCGGGAAAGGGAAGTTTGGGGTCCCCTGCTGGAGCTGCTCCCCCCGCGACCCGACACCGGATAAGCGGACGAAGATGGATGGATGGATGGATGGATGGATGGTTAAAACTATTTACCGTCAAGAGCCTTCAGCTACCAGGCTCCTTTCCTGTGGAACCAGCTCCCAGTCTGGGTTAGGGGGGCAGACACCATCACCTCATTTAAGAATAAACTGAAAACTCTCCTCTTTGATAAAGCTTATAGTTAAGAAGTGAGGAGTTGCAGCGTCCGCCTAAACCGGCCCACCTGCTTCTCTTCGTAGTCATCAGATTTATTGATCATATAATCAATAATATACTGTGAGTAGAGGGAGGCAGGCCAGTACAGCCTCTCATCAATGTTTTCATTTGTTTCCTTTTATATGCATCCTGTCCCAGAACTGCTTGTTACTAACCTAGCTCTGGGGAGTTTACTCCCCGGAGTCCTTATGTTTCTTCTTCACAGAGCTATGCTCTGCGATTCCCTTCAACGCCCGGCCGCGTCCTGCTGCGTCTGCTGCACCCACCCATGATCTGCAGCGCCACGTTTCATCCCGCAACGTCCTGCTGTGACACGAACTACAACGACTACCTTCAAAGTCACTGTTCCACTATATTTAATGCGACTATTATCGCCATCATACCGCTTACCAAGAGTCTGGGTCTGCCGAGGTTTCTTCCTAAAAGGGAGTTTTTCCTTGCCACTGTCGCAATAGCCACTGCTAATGCTTGCTCTTGAGGGAATTACTGTAATTGTTGGGGCTTTGTAAATTATAGAGTGTGGTCTAGACCTACTCTATCTGTAAAGTGTCTCAAGATAACTCTGTTATGATTTAATATTATAAATAAAATTGAATTTGAATTGAATTGATATGTATTGTCAGGATTAGTCTAGTGCAGGAACCCAAAAGCAGACCAGGACAAGGTAAGTAGGAGTACAAGGTGAGTATTTATTTGGAATAGAATGTGGAAACGGTTTGGTCCAGTTGGTTGGCAGGGAATGAGGCTGTAAGGGTTGGCAGGGTTTGGTGCTGATCCAAATGTACTGCAGTGAAGTCGACAGCCAGGCAGGTGTGAGTGATAATCCAGGTGAAGAACTGTAGGCAGAAGACAGGCGGCTGATTAGCGATAGGCAAAAAAAAGAGCTAAAACAGCAAAAGACTTAGAAAAACTAGGAGCTTGATACGAGAGCAAAAACACTGTTTACGCTAACAATCTGGCAGGGAATGGATGTCTGGTCACGGCTTATATAGTGCAGATGATGGTAATCAGGACCAGGTGTGCAGATAGCAGCAGCTGTAATCAGTTGGTGAATCAGTCGGGATGTGTTCAGGAAAACTCAGGAAACCGAACTTCAGTTTAGAGCAAAAAACAAAACATAGGCAAAACAGCCTCAGGATGCTGGATTCATACCCCCACCCTTCCGATGGACACCACCGGGCGGACCACCCGGAGCACCAGGATGGAGCCTATAGAAGTCCCGGAGCAGATCGGCATCAAGGATCTGGTGCCGAGGTATCCAGCTCCTCTCCTCAGGACCGTATCCCTCCCAGTCCACGAGGAATTGGAAACCCCGCCCACGTCGTCAGGAGTCCATGATGCAGCAAACGATGTAGACAGGACCCCCATCGATAATCTGCGGGGGAGGCGGGGGAGGAGGCAACAGGGGACTGAGGAAAACGGGCTTAAGGCAGGAGACATGGAAGGCAGGATGTACCCTGAGGGTCTTAGGTAATTTCAGACGGACCACAGCTGGGTTTATGATCCGTTCCACCACAAACGGACCAATAAACTTAGGGGACAGCTTCTTAGATTCTGTCCGCAGGGGAAGATTCCGGGTGGCCAACCAGACCTTATCCCCAACCGTGTAGACAGGAGCTGGGACACGGTGACGATTGGCTTGATGCTGGTAACTGTCAGAGGCTTTAAGGAGGGTCCTCCTGGCACGATGCCAGGTCCGATGGCAACGGCGAATGTGACCTTGGACTGAGGGAACGGAGAGATCCTTCTCCTGCGAAGGAAACAGGGGTGGTTGATATCCGTACAGACACTGAAAGGGGGACATCCCAGTGGCAGTGGTTGGGAGATTGTTATGGGCGTACTCAGCCCATGGTAGCTGAGAGGACCAGGTGGAGGGATTTGAAGAGACGAGGCAGCGAAGCGTGGACTCAATCTTCTGGTTGGCCCTTTCAGCTTGACCACAGTCGACTGGGGATGGAATCCAGATGTGAGACTGACAATAGCTCCAATGGTTGGCAGAAAGCCTTCCAAACAGCTGAGGTGAACTGCGGGCCACGATCCGAAACTATGTGACCAGCATGTTGGCGGTTGGCGGAAGGGGCAGAAAGTGAGCAAATTTGCTGAACCTGTCCACTACTGTCAGGACAACGGTGTTCCCCTCAGATAAGGGCCCACCGGTCACAAAATCCAGAGCCAGATGCGACCAGGGTCGCTGAGGGACGGGCAGAGGATGCAAGAAGTCCAGAGCTGGGTTGATTGGTCCCCTTATTTTGAGCACACACCGGGCATGCAGCAACGAAACTCCAAGTCTGGTCTCCCATTGCAGGCCACCAAAACCTTCTGCGCAGTAAGGCCATAGTTCTAGCCACACCGGGATGACAAGCCATCTTGCTGGCATGGGCCCACTGAAGCACAGCAGAACGGACAGAGTCACAAACAGACGACCTGGCGGACCATTACCAGGACCGGACTGAGTCCGAAGGGCTGTCATAACCTCCTCCATCCTCCAGGTGACAGCGCACACGATGAGCTTCTGTGGCAGATTAGTCTCCGGTGCAGCCTCATCTTCCACTGCCTTGGAAAACATCCTGGAAAGAGCGTCCGCCTTGCCATTCCGTGAGCCTGGTCGAAAGGTGAGAGAAAAATTGAAGCGTCCAAAAAACAAGGCCCACTTGGCTTGACGTGAGTTTAGACATCTGGCGGATTGCACGTATGCAAGGTTTTTGATGTCTGTCCAAACCACAAACAGTTGTTCAGCCCCCTCCAGCCAGTGGTGTCACTCTTCCAAGGCGAGTTTAACAGCGAGCAGTTCCCGGTTCCCCACATAATAATTTCTTTTAGCCAGAGAGAGGCGACGAGAGAAAAAGGCACAAGGATGAAGCTTTTGGTCACTGGAGCTCCGCTGAGAGAGAATGGCACCGACTCCCACATCAGAAGCATCCACTTCCACAATGAACTGACGAGACGTATCTGGGTGAGAGAGGATAGGTGCATCAGTGAAGCGCTTCGTCAGATCTAGGAAAGCCTTGTTAGCATCCGGATTCCAACTGAATGTTCTGGAACTTCACGTCAGGGCAGTGAGCGGAGCGGCCACTCGGCTATAATGGTGGACGAACCGTCTGTAAAAATTTGCAAACCCCAGGAACCTCTGGAGTTGCAACCTGGACTCGAGTACTGCCTTAACTTTCTCAAGATCCATCTTCAACTGGCCCTCGGAGATGATGTAAGAGGTGGTGCGGGCATGAAAATCACATTTCTCAGCCTTAATGAACAGTTGATTCTCCAATAACCGCTGCAGAACCTGCAGGACATGGTTAGGCAGATCCTCGGAAAACACAAGAATGTCATCTAAGTAAACAAACACAAAACGACCGATCATGTCTCTCAGAACGTCGTTAACCATACTCTGTGAGTCCAAATGGCATGACCAGATACTCAAAGTGGCCCATAGGAGTGTTGAATCCATCCATCCATCCATCCATCCATCAAACTTCCCTTTCCCGAGCCACATCCCAGGCCAGGTTGGAGATATAATCCCTCCACCTAGTCCTGGGTCTTCCCCGAGGCCTCCTCCCAGCTGAACGTGCCTGGAACACCTCCCTAGGGAGGCGCCCAGAGGTTGCGCAAGTCCAGCTTAGTGAAAGTGGTTGCGCCCTGCAGGGAGTCAAAAGCAGAGTTCATCAAGGGCAGAGGGTACTTGTTCTTGATAGTTATATCATTAAGCCCACAGTAGTCAATACAAGGCCGCAGGGTGCCGTCTATTTTATGAAGAAGAACCCTGCCCCCAGGAGGAGGGACAAATGAGACCAACAGTGAGAGAATCCTTAATGTAGCTTTCCATGGCTTCACGTTCTGGTTTAGATATACTGTAGAGGCGGCTCTTAGGGTAGGCAGCACCAGGTATAAGATTGATAGCACAATCATAAGGTCGGAGGGGGGGCAGAGACATGGCCTTCTGTTTGCTAAACACCTCCTGAAGATTGTAGTAGACATCGGGAACCATGGACATGTCAAGAGGTGGTGAGTCCCGATCCTGTTTAGAAGCAGAGGGGGCCCAGGCAGTTTTGAGACAGTCAGCATGACACTTTATACTCCAGTTGGTTACCTTGCCAGTGGCCCAATCAATAGTGGGCCAAAACAAAACATAGGCAAAACAGGCTCAGGATGCTGGATTCATGACATGTATAGCAGTTGAATGGCATGCTTAGGCCTGTATTGACAATGTCTATATGATGTTATATTTCAGCATCTGTTTATTAAAAGAAAACCCATAAAAGCTTTAAACTTACACTTCATTGTCAATAATGTGCATTTGTCTAGTGCCATCTAGTGGGAACGTTTCACATTTCCATTACATTTCCTTCCCAAATGTGTAGACTTAGCTGGCGTTAGAACAGATGGAGGAATTCCACACAAAGAAACATAGCATAATCTGGGTCTTCATCCAGATTAAAAAAATAGATTTAGTATTTTAAATTGACATACATTTTTATTGATATATGGGGGGGATTTAAATAGCTCAAGTTACTGTATTGTGTGAACAGTTAACTTCATTAAATATTTTATTTGCCGTTTTCTTTTTTCGGGGTGCAAATGTTCCACCAAAACAAGTTCCTTCCCGAGACTATTTTGCAGAACCACCATCTCTGCGTCCGGAGCTTAGAAGATTGTGATTGGTTTAAAGAAATGCAAACAATCCAGAGCGGGTTTTTTTTTTCTCCTATCCCAGAATGTATGTCTGGTGTAGCCAGACCTTACTCCACACACCTTAGACATGTTAGATACATCAAACCAGGCTCTAATAGAGTGTGACACAGGAGTGGCTTTTAGCTCCTGTCCAATCCTACTCCCACAAAACCCTCCTTTCCTCCTGTCAGAGTAAAAAGAAATTCTGTCTTGTCCCAAACCCTGGAAGAATGACTTCCATCCCATCACATCATTGTTCATATTGAGCATGGATCGACTTTAAATTCTCTTACTTTAACTACACAATGAACAATCAGTGGCCTTTAGCACTGAGTTAACTGTGTGAGTTGTGAGCTTGAAGGCGGAAATGTATGAAATGTAAACCTGCGGGTTTAACGATAATCCATTTCCCATACAGTCAGCTTGTGAGAAAATATGCTCTGCTATCTGATCACACACACGCACGCAGGCACGCACACATGCACACACACACACACAGAGTGGTGAGTTGAAGCAGCTGCTGTGGACTGAGAGAGACAGACATATAGGAATAATAAGAGAGAGAGAGAGTGAGAGAGTGTGGTGTCCCTCCTCCATTGACATATGTTTCTTCCGAAGTTTACAATATCTTTCTTTCCTCAATTCCTTTATTTAGTCAGGGAAAAAAGTGGATTTACCTCACGTTTGTAGGACAAACTTTTAATTAGTCCATGACGATTTAGCCTCTGGGGCCAACAGACAATATTTCGGGGTGTAGCCTGCGGATATCAGGATAACAGATATCCATTCCTCTTACGTTTGCAGAGTCCGATCAGCAACTTAAGACTTGAGAATGGTAATGATCATGAAAGACGACATTGCTATAAACAGATACCTGCATATGAATGCAGATAAATTAAAAAACAAAAGCTAAATTGTCATCAGACAATAGTTGATGGCTTCTGAGATTTGAACGCCTCTGTTGCTCTCCACATGGACTGTTTACCTGCATGCAACCAAAGCCCCCTTAAACGTGATTAGTCAATACTACCAGGACTACAAACAGAAACCAGAACCTTTGATACTAAAATCATGTCCTGTTGCCTTCAGATTCATATTGCTATGCAGATATGTGTTTATAGAGGTTAACCAACCATTAGTCTATATCCACGACGTTCCACTTCCGGGATTGCTCTGGTGCCGCTGGAAACTCCGAATGCAAGTCTTTTCAGCTGATTTCCGTTTTCTTCCACTTTCTTTGTGTTGTAATTCTAAACTCTGGTGGATTTCTGAGGACCATGGTTAGCTGCTCCTCAGATCTCTGCAGGGTAAATCCAGACAGCTAGCTAGACCATCTGTCCAATCTGAGTTTTCTGTTGCACGACTAAAACTACTTTTGAACTTTGAACTTTTACACATGTTCCACCAAGACAAGTTCCTCCCAAGGCTATTTTGCAGTTGCTCGGTCCGGGGCTTAGCCCCACCCATGACGATAGGTTTAAAGATATGCCAATAAACCAGAGCACGTTTTTCTCCCAACCCGGAGAAAGTTTCAGAATACACATGGTACCTACAGCAATGATACGACAACTCAGTGACATATTGGGCAAACAAGACTGAAACTAAAGCTACAGGTCTATAAGCAAAAAGTCTGCATCCTCACCAATTGATTAAGCATGTCAAGATAAGATTTTAATGATCTAGTTTGAGACTTAGTTTTGGCATGAGATGAGACATCCAAAGTAGTAACAAACTAAAGTTTCATTTTGTGGATTTTTCTGCTTTGTTGTCTCAACTCTAAAGCTCACTGAACAGAGAGAAAGACATACTGTTGGGTGGAGGAAAAGAAACAGATACAGAAAGTCAACTTGAGGATAGACAGATGTCAGAAGGGTGACACAGAGCCCTCAGCCATCAGTTCACCAGTTGAACAAACTGCTCACATCCTTAAATATTTACTCGGTCGCCAGGACAGCAGACATTCTTCCAGTCCCTGTATTTTGACGTTTGGGTTTCCCCGTCTGGAAAACGTTGCTGTGATGAATGAGGGTATCAGATTTAAATCTGACCGCTGGTGACGTGATGTTTTTGTCTTTCTTTTTGTTTCTTTTTTCCCCCCAGTCTGAAGCAGGTGTGTGAAAGAACATTGGGCCTCATTCACCAATATCTTCCTTTTCTCTTAAATGTGTTCTTAAGAAGGTTCCTAAGAAAAGTCTACGCCGGATTAATGACGTGTTCTTAAACAGATTTGTTCGCACCTGTGTTCTTAGGATTAATGAATCCCACGTCTTCGTAACTGAAAGCGCGTGCCAGTTGTTCCTAATTAGCATAAGAAAATGCCCCACAAATTCCCATATGAGGACATGACACTTCCTGTGCACCTCCTGGGAGAAAGGTTTTCGGAGATTGTCGGAGCCGCGGTGGAGGAAGTACTGAATCTCAGTACTTAAATAAAAGTACAAATAACCAGAGACATATTTACTTTAGTAAACGTAGAAGGTGTGCACTACCACAAACAAGGCCTGGCTTTTAAAAAAAGTTCCTATACTAACAAGCATAAAACGGAAATATGTTGTTAGAATCGGAATGCGGTTGGTTTTATTCATGGATGTATTTTAAGACAGTTTTATTTTCTTTAACCATGCAAGTAAGCAAATAAAGTGTGTGAAGCAGCGCAAATGGAGAGATGTGAAGAGGTCCAGCCAAATAAATAAGATATGAACGCGTTTTACGCAGCCTGGCGGAGGAGTAAACGACGCTGTGGAGAAAAATAGATATAGCAACTATGATTTAAAAACGTGAATAATAAAAACAAACGTTTTCATTTTCACTTTTACCGGAGGCTGTATTACCGAGGGTCAGCAGTGCTGTGCCCGGGCTCTGCAGCACCAGAGCCGGCTTGGATCAGCGGTGCCCCATATATACAGTATCTACGGCAACCAAACTTTACTGGTGAGACAAACATGTGACGGTCAGGAAGACGTTTTGGCAGGGGGGAAACTGATCAGAAATTGTAACGGAAAATTGTAGAAATGTAGTGGAGTAGAAAGTAGTTCAAAATTTTGAAGTTTGAACTATGAACTGAACTAGTTCATTTTAAAATTTTTGAACTGAACTTTGAACTAGTTCATGTAGAAAGTGAACTTTCCCAACACTGGCTACACCACGCGTACATTCTGGGATAGGAGAAAAAAAACTCTCTGGGTTGTTTGCATTTCTTTAAACCAATCACAATTGTTTCGAGAAGGAACTTGTTTTGGTGTAACACTTGCACCAGGCAAAAAAGAAAACGCCACGTACAATACTAAATGAGCTATTCAAATTAGCTGGATACATGGTTAAATGCAATTTGCTTTTACAAGTGTATCTCCGTGTGTACTTTGTCCACAGCAATCTCTACCAATTTGTCCCAAAACGTCCCAGTTAGATAATAAATGCTGAAATGTTATTTTTATATATTTTTTAAACAACCTTGTAGTAGACCTTGTGTTATGCCATTAATAATGTATGGGCTGCGTACCACTGTGTATGACCACCATCTTCTGGATATCTATTCAAATCACACACATGGATAAAAAAGCAGTGGACATTCAGCATTTTTAATCGGGCTCAGACTCAAAACTGCTGCTGTGGTTTGGTCTCGGGTCGAACTTGGACAAAAGGCATGTTCACGTAGGGTGGGGCATAATTTTTTGTGCCCGATCACAGCTCTACTCTGAAAGGCCCTGAACACCCTCACAGGTGTTTTGAGTTAATCTGGCTGATTGGACCTCTTCCCAGGTGTGGGTGTGTCTAGTGTGATTGATTGACATCTTCCAGCTTCTCTTGTTAGCTTTGTTGCACCAGTTAGGGCGGGACAAATGACAGCTTTACCATTACTATTGGCTGAAAAGATTTGTGACGCGATGAATTCCCATCTAAGCTCCGGCACACCTTCAACCTGAGCAGAGGTCTAATCCGCCAGAAAGATTGAAATCACCTGTGTGGGTGTTCAGAGGCTTGAAGCGCAACAGCAGCAATGTATTTGTTTAAAAAAAATATCTACATTTTGTCAGGTGGGGTTCTGCAAAACAAAAGATAAACCAAAGAATATCAATGCAATCTTGCATTCTTTGTTAGAATAAAACATTATCATTACTGTTGAAAAATCAAAATGCTGTGAATGCACATTTCCCAACATTCAACATTTCCCTGTTGACCGCAGCTTAAGGCAGGGCTATCCACTTTGACATTACTATTTTTGGGAGCTGTTTTTGTTGTAGCCATTGGCTGTCTTCAATGAATAAGTGAATCCAATTAATGCTCATTGTACAGTAAGAAGAAAAATAATATAGTAATTTAAAGACGTCTCGTATGTTGTCTAAGTGGCTTAAAATTGAAGTTGAACAGCCTGGCCTGTACCATCTGATGGAATTAAAACTCTAAAATTAGTCAGGAAAGTCACTGTTTCATGTTTCTGTGAGGTGCTTGGATAATTCCCAGATATTCTTTGGATTTCATAATAAAGTCATTACATTTAATTTGATATTCAAGAAGATCCACATCTAGTACTACACAATTACATGTTAATTAAATATTGGTGTACAGCAGTAGCACTGAAGGGAAATGAATGGAATGGCGTGGTAATGGGACAGAAGGGAAGGGGAAAAAAACCTAGATTAGTATTGGGAAACATAAGCTGCTTTTTTTGTTTCTTTCAAACAGTCCTTTTCCTCTCTTTGCTCTTTCTTTAAGCAAAAAAGTGCCAGGAAATGTTGAAAATGAGCATAAGAAGAGACAACCAAAGTATTTCCTTTCCAGAAAGATACAAAAGAAATATCAAATTCAAAGAGTAGCCTAACATGCTATCCATCATGTGGAGGCAGCGCAGGTGAAACAAATTCTTTCCAGCCACAACTGGCACCATAGTGAATACCCGTTCTCACTCCCAACAAATACAACATCTTGGTCAGTGGCCCTACGTGTCAGACCAAGTCTAATGTATTGTAGTGGATATACTGTACTGTGTATAGATATAGATACATATATATCTATATATCAGTGTGTGAATTATACCGTGCACACTTTTTTTCCACGGGGGGATCGTGCGCTTGCAACTTACAATGACTTACAATAACATAATATAATAACAGCTACAAGTGTATGCACTATACAGGATTTACCCTATTATACTTTATCGACAGGAATTGATAGGTCAAACTGAAAACAGCCAGCCACAAATAGTCTATAAACAAACCATCAGGCTGTCTTTGGGATTTCACATGAACAACGGTTAAAGTTACTCAGGCTACCGAAGAATACCATAATTCCTCCGTTCAATTAGACCTTAGCGACGCACCCCAAGCTTCCATCCTTAACAAACAGCCATGTATACGGGCACTTCCAGTCTCTCCACTGCTGGCTGTTACAATTTAACGGGAGAGAGAGGAGCAAGAGGGGTAAGGATCATCTTCAGCCAGAGAAGACATTATTTCTTCAGCTTCTTCTTGTGTTGTCACCCCAGTGGGAGGTGTGCTAACAGGGCTTGCAACAGGTGAATTAGTCGTGCTATTAACGTCATTGCTACACATTTTTAGTAAAACTTAAAATTATTAAACTGCCTTTTTTTCTTTTTGCTATGGCTATATGATGCTTACTGCAGAATGGATTTCAAGGACTTTGCGCGCCGATTAATGGCCTCCAACGTTTATATTTTTTCTGCTAATCTTTGAGTTAACATGTAGCCTACTAAACATGAGTTGAATTTGCACCGCCACATTGGTGTGGTGGTGAAGTGCAGTCATGCTGCATTCATGAGCGTAGGGTAGGCTCAGGTCTACGTCCGTAGTAGCCTATATTTTAATTTAACGTCTTTAATGGTAAGAGATTGCACAGGGATGGATAATGAGCGTTGATTAAGATTAAATTACAATGCCACATATGGCAGACACCTTAAGATATGAGAGAACCCCTCAGATTTTTGACTTTGGTCCTTTCATGGGAGCCAGTCCTCACTCTATGGGAGCTCAGCTCCCTCTGGCTCCCACGTAATTTGAACACTGCTATATATATATTGGCCAGAATTTGATGGAGTTTTTTCCCCCAACTGCTCCTTCCAGGCAGCGCTGCAACCGCTGCCTTCAAGGCACCTAACCCTAACCTTAACCTTAACCATAACCATAACCAGTGCCTCCCAACGGTGCCTTCCAGGCAGCGTTGCCTGGGAGGCAACAACCACCTCAGTTTTTTCTTCATTTAATTTAAGAAAGTTAAGGTACATCCAGTCGTTAATTTGTTCAATGCACATATTCAGGTGTTGTATTGGGCTATAATTCCCTGGCGATAAGGTTATGTAAATTTGTGTGTCATCCGCATAACTATGGTAACTTATTTTGTTGTTTTCCATAATCTGAGCCAGTGGAAGCATGTAGATGTTGAACAGAAGAGGCCCCAGAACTGAGCCTTGGGGAACTCCGCATGTCATATTTGTATGCTCATATGTATAATTACCTATAGACACAAAGTAGTCCCTATTCTTTAAATATGATTCAAACCACTTTAGTACTGAGCCAGAAAGACCAACCCAGTTTTCCAATCGGTCAAGTAATATGTTGTGGTCGACTGTATCAAATGTAGCACTGAGATCAAGTAATACTAAGACTGAAATTTTGCCACTATCTGTGTTTAAGTGGATGTCATTAAAGACTTTGACAAGAGCCGTTTCAGTGCTGTGGTGTGGTCGAAAAACCTGACTGGAAGGCATCCAAACTATTGTTGAGTGATAAGAAAAGGTTGAGTTGTTGAAAAAACGCTTTTTCTATGATTTTGCTTAAAAATGGAAGGTTTGATATTGGCCTATAGTTGCTCATTAGTGACGTGTCTAGATTGTTCTTTTTTAGGAGTGGCTTGATGACTGCAGTTTTTAGGGCCTGTGGAAAGATACCTGAGAGCAGAGATGTATTTACAATATTTAGAAGATCAGAAGCCAAACAATTCGAAACACTTTTGAAAACACCCGTTGGTAGAATATCAAGGCAACAGGAGTAGGTTTTCAGATGTTGATAATGTCTTCCAGGTTGTTATGGCTGATCGCATGAAATTGTGTCATATTTGATTTTGTTTTGTGTGAACACTGTGACAACATATATCCTGTACTTGATATGGAAGCACTGACTGTCTAATTTTCTGAATTTTGTCTGTGAAGAAGGTGGCAAAGTCATTGCAAGCCTTGGTAGACAACAGTTCAGATGCTATTGGTACTGGAGGGTTTGTTAATCTATCGACAGTAGCAAACAAAGCACATGAATTATTATTGTTTCTGGCAATAATTTCAGAGAAAAAGGACCGCCTTGCATTCCTTAGTTCCAAATTATAAATGCGAAGTCTCTCTTTATAGATTTTATAGTGGACCTGGAGATTAGATTTTCGCCAACTACGTTCAGCTTTTCGACACTCTCTTTTTTCTGTTCTCACCACTATAACATTTCTCCATGGAGATCTTTTCTTACCAGAGACAGCTTTGACCTTAGTGGGAGCAATAGCATCAATAACATTCGTAATTTTACAGTTGAAATTATCTACAAGCTCTGTGACTGAGACCCCTGAGGGGGTGGGTGTAGAGGAGAAAAGCTGAATGAATGATTCACTTGTGTTTTCAGTGATATACCGTTTTCTGATTAACTTAGTTTGAACACTTTTGGGCACCAAGATAGTGCCGTTAAAGAAAACACAGGAATGATCAGAGAGAGCAACATCAGTCACCACAACCTTGGAAATGTTTAGACCCTTGGAGATAATCAAGTCCAGAGTGTGCCCCTTATTATGCCTGGGCTGTGTCACATGCTGAGTCAGTCCATAGCTCTCAAAAACACAACACAGTTCTTTGGTTCCTCGGTCCTGGGAGTTGTCAACATGAATGTTAAAATCACCAGCAATAATTACATGGTCAAAGTTAATACAGATTATAGACAGCAGTTCATTAAAATTGTCAAAGAAGTTTGCACAGTATTTAGGTGGCCTGTAGATATTTATAAGTATGGCTTGAGGGGAGGATCTTAGCTGAAGAGATTTAAATGTAATATCTAGAGCTTGGTTCTTCAACGTTTTGTAAGCCAAGGGCCCCTTAACTGAGAGAGAGACAGAGCAGGGACCCCCTACTACAATGTATAAAATGAAGTTGCATATTAATCTGGGCCTACAACAACATGTGGGTGGCCTGAAGCCTTTATACCTTTTTAGTGCATACAATACTAAGCTATTAAAATATTTGTTGGCATGATTTGATCAATTATGTTATAATGTTAATCCTCAGGATTACCTGGATCTGTGGATGGCCTTAGTGACTACCTTACCTATAGGCCAGTCAGCCCATCATCAGTGTTTTTTTCTCACAAATAGGCTGATATATATTTGCTAATAATATGTTGGATTCATGTAAAGACATTTTCATTGTTGAAGACACTTTCAAACAATTTGGAGGCCCCCCTGCGGTAACTCTGAGGACCCCCCTAGGCTCCCCAGACCCCCTGTTGAAGATCTCTGATCTAGAGAATGAACTGCATTTATTTCATGCATGAAAAATGCAAGGCACATAAACTGCCGGATTTTTTTTTAGATACAAAATACAGACGGATCTCCCGCTATATTGAAAGTAAATCTTAAAAAGCAAGAAAGGCTTTTTAATACACTTTGTTTTTTGACTGATGAGTACCACCAGTTTTTTTCTATTCTTACCTGAATTTTACTTTCTGGTTAAATTGCTCTGACCTATCACGGTCATATCTCTGCTGTACACCGGTGTGGGTACCGGGTTCAGATAAATCTTAACAAATGATGTTCGGATTGGGTACGGCCTACTTGACATTGTGCATTGTGTCTTTTTGGTGAAAATCTATGTGGGTAAAACCCATTTAAAAAGCTGAAGCACACAGCATTCGGGGTTTGTGCATCGGCTGCAGCTGTCATCCTGCATGGAGATGCACGCTGCAGCAGAGCGATGGCAGCTGCTGATTGGCAGCTCTAATGACATGCAGCAGTATTCAAACCAGAACCGAGGAGAGGAAGAGGCTGTTAGTTGGACAGATGCCAACAATTCTCTCTCCTCTTTTCTCTCCTTCTGTTCCTCCTCTCCTTTGTGTCTCCTTTTTCTTCTCTTTTACCTTTTATACTTTACTCTGCCTTCCGTCCCCTCACCTTTCCTACTTCTTCCCTTTACTATTGTCTCCAGACTGTTGCATTTTCTTCCTTTTCTTTCTCCTTGTGTTATTGTCTAACTTCCTTAAAGTCCCTTCCATATTTTCAACCCCTAATCTCTCCCATCCTTTCCATTTTTGTTTGTTTTTCCTTTACTTTCTTTTCCGTCTCTTTCTCACTTTTCCTATCTGATTTTCAATTTCATCTTTTCCCTATTGTTTCCTTTCCTTGTTTTTCTTTTTCTATTTTTCCCATCCATTTCTTTCTACCCCCTCCCTCTCTCCATTCTGCATATGTGTCAGGACGAAAGGTGTGTGTGTGTGTGTGTGTGTGTGTGTGTGTGTGTGTGTGTGTGTGTGTGTGTGTGTTTGTGTGTTGCTGACAGCTGCAGATCATTAGTGTAGCAGGTAGCTATACACACACACACACCACCCGCTTTTGCAAACACAAGCACAAACACACACACACACACACACACACACACACACACACACACACAGACATACATTGCTGACAGACACACTGCTGCACCTGGCCTATTGCACACAGCGTGTGTAAGAATGAGTATGCAGAGCTGAGGATGACAGAGATAAATCAACATTTAAAAAAAAAAAAGATTTCAAATGTGCTTATTTTTAGTCGAGACACACAGGCGCACGTGCACACACACGCATGCATGTTCAGATACAGGCTATAACCTCTGTGTAGTTAAGAGACCCAAAACAGAGTGAGATTAATGTTGCTACCCTCCACCAGAGACTGTTGCACGTACCCCGCCATGCTCAGGAATCACACACACACAAACACACTCACAAACACACTCTATCTGCTGACGTCTGCGTTTCCATTGTGGAATTTATGCTAAATATGCATATCTTAATTGCATTATCTGAAATAATTAGCCAGTGTATTTTTTTCTTTCCCTCTCGCCCGTCCGCGAGCTGAGCAAACAGCGTCGCGCTGGGGGGGTGCCCCACTCGCTGCCACCACTTGGACCGAATTAATCCAGTCCCCGTTTGCTAATTATTATCAGTTCTGCTGTGCAGTTACACACACTGAGAGCCAGGGGCAGATAGAAGGGAACTATCTCTCCTTTGCTTCCATCCTACCTCCAATGTCAAAAAAAGAATAAAAGTGAAACAAGAATCAGAGGAAAGGAGAGAGGATAGAAAGGAACGATGGGAAGGGAAGTAGGTGCATCCATAACCCAATAATAGCCAAAAGACTTCTTCTGCGGCATCATCATGATCAACAATGTGAAGGGGATACAGAATAAAAAATAAAAGAATAAGGAGGGGAAGTGTTGACTAGAGAGAGAGAGAGAGGGAAGGAAAGGAAAGGAAGAATTGATGGTAAGGAATGCATTGTACTGCTGAAGTGAACAGGGAAAAGGTGAATATAAGAAAAACGTTTGCCAGGAAGTGATAGATGGAAGGTGATACAAAAGTGGAGGAAGCAACCAGTGGTGGAAGAAGTATTCAGATCTTTTACTAAGTACTAATACCAGACTTAAAAAAACAAACAAACTTGTAGGCCGTTTTATTGCTGGGTAGTTTAATTCATAATAAAACATTGTATTTTATAAACTGCATGTTTTTTGTGTGCAAAATCCTTAATTTGTCAAGTAACTCACTAAAATTGTCAGATTAATGTAGTGGTAGTAAGAATATTTCTCTCTGAAATGTAGTGGAGTAAAAGTAGAAAATGAAATGAAAAGAAAATACTACAAGTACCTCAACATTTGTACTTAAGTACATTACTTGAAATGTATTTTTGTTACATTCTACCACTGGTAGGGAGTAACATAGTATTGACTGGAAGAAGAGAAAACTTAGGTAAAATATGCAGTGAGTAGAGAGAAAGATTAAGCAGATACATAGTAAAACAAATAACAAAAAACTTTAAGATATTCATTTCAAAGATAATATATGCTGAATAATTTAAAAGGGAACAGCGTTCTAAAAGTCAACAACAGCTGCTGTTTCCTTAAAGGCCCTGACACACCAACGCTCGATGGTGTTTTTTTGCCTCCATCTGCTAACCCTAACCTTAACTCTGAACATAACCATTGCTGCGCTGCCTGGAAGGCGCCGTTGGGGGCAAAAAACACCAAACACCCACACCAACCCGATAATCGGCCGTCTGACAGTCTGACGATGGCGATGGCGAGCGGGATGACGGCTCTCAAAATCTGACGAAAGTCTTTTAAACTGACCTTTGTCGATCTGCAATGAAGACAGATTTGGCAACTGCACGGCCTATTTCTCGCTTAAAACGTTTTCAGAAACACGTTTCAGTGAACTATTTTCGCAAAATACGAGATTGTATTTCGAACAAGCCGCCATTATCGGTCAGCTGGAGAAGCCAGACCCACGTGACGCGTTTGTTATTTACGGTTTTCATTTTTTTTATTTTGTAGAGGGAGGAAAGACACAAGCAAGGAAATACATTTACATTTTTGATATTTCAGTGAGGATAAAAAATGACAGACATACTTAAATGCATCAGCATTTGCACATAAAAAAATACCAGAGAAATAAACAAATCAGAAAATCTATATTATGTTGTTTGAGTATTACATATTCTAATTTAAAATTTTATTGAACCAAGAAGCTATCACAACCACTAAGAAAGCTGAGAGGAAGTGAAAATAAACCTTTGTTACATTTGTTCCTTAGGTGGATTTAGCTGTTTGCTGCCTCCGAGGTACCAGGAAATGGCCTAAATATATCACACTCAGGAACACCAATTAATCACAGCTAATGAATATTTCTTTACTTCCCTTAAGTACGGAACACGTTATCTCCTCCCTGAAAAAAAAAGGTTAGCCTGATCCTTTAAGCCTCCAAACACACTTCAGGGTTTCTCAAGTGGTTAAAGATAACTGCTGAGGCCTTCAGGGACACGCTGGAGACTGAAAATCTGATCGCTGACTGAAAATAAGTAGTCGCAGATACAATGACAGATCATACTGTTTATTTGTTTATTTGATCACATAGTCGTTAGTGTGTTAAGGCTAAGGGGTGGCCAAACATTTTTAATTGTAGTTTGAATGATATAGAAACTGAGAAAATGTTGTTTTCTACTGTCCTTTTTATAGTGAACAGCGTGATTTATATATATATATATATATATATATATATATATATATACACATATATACAGTACAGGCCAAAAGTTTGGACACACCTCATTCAATGTGTTTCTTTATTTTCATGACTATTTACATTGTAGATTCTCACTGAAGGCATCAAAACTATGAATGAACACATATGGAATTATGTACTTAACAAAAAAGTGTGAAATAACTGAAAACATGTCTTATATTTTAGATTCTTCAAAGTAGCCACCCTTTGCTTTTTTTGATAACTCTGCAAACCCTTGGTGTTCTCTCAATGAGCTTCATGAGGTAGTCACCTGAAATGGTTTTCACTTCACAGGTGTGCCTTGTCAGGGTTAATTAGTGGAATTTTTTCCCTTATTAATAAAAAAGCAAAGGGTGGCTACTTTGAAGAATCTAAAATATAAGACATGTTTTCAGTTATTTCACACTTTTTTGTTAAGTACATAATTCCATATGTGTTCATTCATAGTTCTGATGCCTTCAGTGAGAATCTACAATGTAAATAGTCATGAAAATAAAAAGGAAACGCATTGAATGAGAAGATGTTTCCAAACTTTTGGCCTGTACTATATATATATATATATATATATATATATATATATATATATATATATATATATATATTTGTATTCATGTATTTCTCCGAATGATTTGTATATGCGACCGGAAGTTTGTGGTGTCTTGTAATCCCATGTGGAATGGGCCAAATGTTTGGCATGACACAGAAATAAAATGTAACTAACTAACTGTAGGCCATGTACAGAAAAATATAAGGAGCCATGGGACAAACAATAGTAAATGTGTAGTTTCCAACCAGTTGCTCTAAAGAAAATCTGTGTTTCTAGACCAGCAAATCCCATGTGCCATAAAAAAAAATTGTCTATCAAAATAACTGCGCAACACTACTAAACAGTTTAAAGTTTAACATTACAGTGGTTTATTGGTTTTCCCGACATATTGTAATACGTTTTTCTGTATCTGCTGCGGCTAGCAGCAGCAGCGCCGCGTCAGACACGTTTCTGGTGTGTAAAGACACGCAGCTGACACGCAGATGACACGCAACAGAAACGCCATGCTCATGCCACGCAGCCAGTGTGTAACCGGCCTAATCTTAACACTCATATTTTGTGGACTAAATTTAACCATAATGTCCTCCGTAACCACTGCGTAACCACGGCTCAAAGTCACCGCCGTCACGTGATCAGCCGGCGGTCTCCTAATTTCGTAGGATATCATACGTTTTGGTGTGCATACATTTTCATACGGAGGAACAGAGGTAATGTCCTTTAACCCAGGTTAACCAGATTCTAACCAGATCTTTTTTCTAATCTTAACTAGTCGTTTTGATGCCATAGGTTTTTGGAACCCTGCTGGACGATCTCAAGCCACGATCAGGCTCATAGGGACTCTCTATTCTCTTTCTTACTTATTACTCCTCAATGTTAATATAATACACTTTTTGTCAAATTCTGTGAATATCTCCTCATGTTCACCTAGCTCTCTATTTTCTGTGTGCGTTGGAAAAAAAGCCCTAGTTGTGTTAATGCAAAACAAACAGAAAGGTGCGCACGAACCACACAACACTATTCCAGCCGATCAGCACGAGCAAGCAAGTGATGGGGAGAGACAGTGGCCGGCCAGGAGTTTTCAACAAGAAGAGTTGGCAGCGAAACGGCAGAAGAGGAGAAGGACTTTAGAATATAAAGTGTGATAGTATGACCGGGAAAGGAGGAAGAGCCTCGTTAACATTGGTGAGGGCGGCCATCGTTATGGACAAGTGAGTAATAACGTTAGCATCGCTGTTTCACTGTTTGCGGTTTTCAGTAGGTCAGTTTAACCTTGCCATTGTTTGTGATGGCTGCTCCCAACTGGGTGGCTTTACAGCCGTAGCGTCAGTTTGCTAAGCCACAACCAGTGATGCCACGTAACGCGTTACTTGTAACGCGTTACTCTAATCTGACTACTTTTTTCAGAAACGAGTAATCTAACGCGTTACTATTTCCAAACCAGTAATCAGATTAAAGTTACTTATCCAAGTCACTGTGCATTACTATTTGTCATTTTCCTTAGTAAAAATATATCTTTTTGCTTTCTTCGTGCGTCTCAGGGAGTGAAGTCACGTATGCGACAAGTCACGTTTTCAGCATGAGGACAGTTCACGTGTACCACGCAGCGACACAAACGTAAACAACAATGGAGGGAGGAGAGAGATGCGCGCTTCTAGCTGGAAATACAGTTACTATTTTGAGTTTGTGCCAGCTAAAGACAGCAATATTAAGGTTCGTTGTAGACTCTGTGCTGGTGGCGACAAAGTGCTATCTAGCTACAAAAACACTACGTCAAATCTGAAGAACCATTTGGAGTCGCAGCGCTGCAGTCAAACTTACAGAGCAAGTCCCAGCAGGTGGAGCGAAGCAGAGAGAAGGAGGTCCCCCACCACCCAAACAACAAAAGCTGGACTTTGGTGCAAAACCAGTAAGTGGAGAGTTGAAGAAGTTGGTCGGGCAGTAGGCCTATGTTGTAGCGGAAATGCTGTCCTTAAACACGGCTGACTCGCTTTCTTTCGTGCCATAATGAACCAGATCCCTACTACTGGCAACGCTGAGCTGCCTCACGGTAAACCGGTTGTCATTTTTATTTTGAGGCTGTGGGGGTGTTGTCGGCAGCTGCTGCATGTAACTAATAAAGTAACTTGTAATCTAACTTCGTTACTTTTAAAATCACTTTTTCAAAAGTAACTGTGGCAACACTGTCCACAACCTAATGCTGGCTAACATCGACTCTGGCATATTTATGCTGCGTTCCAGGCAACCCATAACTCGTGTTTTCACAACCTTCTACTCGTGAAAGAACACTGGAACGGCAGTCAAACCCGTAACTTACTACTCGTGAACTCGTACCAGATCGTTGTACTCCCAGTTACAGTTTTTGACGTTACACACACATAAACAACAATTTGATGCTGTACAGACGCCATTTATTAACAGTGATAAGTATAAATAAATAGATATATATATATATATATATATATATATATATATATAGGCAACGTAAAGTAACCTAGATAGCTAACGTCAACGTTAGGTAGCCACTATCTAATGCTAGCTTGAAGGGTTTGTGGTGACTTTGCCTGGAACGCTACCAAGTCGTGAGTCGTGACTTGAAGTTGTAATTTACGGGCTAAAAACTGTGTCTGGAACGCAGCACAAGTTTGGTCAGCAGTAACACTAACAGAAGTGGTTGCTATGGCAATGTGTGTCCATGAATCTGGGGGGGCGGAGATTCTGAAGGAGGAGTTGTATTTGTTTGGCACTTGAGTTCAAATAACAATCTTTGCGCAGCATCATTTACTGCACCTTTAAAAAATAAATATTACTTATCAAAAAAAAATTGTTTTATACTCTTATATTACCATATTACTTTTGCACCCCGCCCTCACAACTGACCGCTCCTTTAGAACTCATTCTACTTCATAGAACAATTACAGGAGGAGTCGACAATCAGCCAAATTCTGCATTCAGGCTGATACTGTAAGTTATAAAGACAATCACACGTTTATATAGGCCTATTAAGTTTTTTGTCATAGGCTCACATTATGAAAAGGACCTGGCGACGCAGATTCCCATCACCATAGTAACTCGCTGTGCCGAGAGAGGAGACGGACTCTGCTCTGCTCACAGTCACATGCTGGATGTCATCCATGTTCCCACTCGGATCAAAGCCTTTACAAAATGACAATACTTATATCTCCCCGTCATCCTTCGTTTACAACCTTACACGTCACGTCATCATATAAGAAAGCTTACCTTGGACAAAAAAACAAATGCCATTCGGGTAATGCAGTAACGCAGCAATATTTGGGTTAGAAACTGTAATAGCCTATAATTATTGGTTTTGTCTTACACTAATATTACAGTAATATATTACTAAGTAATGTGTTACTGCCCAACGCTGGTTATGCAGGTAACTGGAGGAGATAAATAAATGAATGACCTGTTTTATTATGTATACAAATGGCTCCAATGGCTATTTGTTTGATATGTGGTGCCATTATACGGACCTTATAGGCCCTAACTGCAGTGCATGATGGGAAAAAAAGACATCCATCCACTTCCTCTGAAGTGACTATTCTGTAAACATTAAGTGATCGTCCAGACTCAAGTAAACCCTGCAGTGAGCTGATGGCTGACGTTTCTGCCTTTTAGATAGCATGATTTGAACAGGACCTTCAGTCAGAACCATACAAGCTGATGTTGGTCAGATCTACCGCTCTGCTCTGAATGATTATTGGCTTTTTATTGCCTTGACAACCAGCCCCCCCCGAACCAAAAGGCCCTGGAACAATGTTCCTGTTTTTACAGATGCAGACCAACGCTCCCGCATCCAAACACAAGTTTATGGCTGTTTTACATGGTCACCAGCCCCCTCGTTTAAGGTGTTTCATCCTCACCGGGCCACCTACTGCTCAGACTGCATCCTGAGCGGTCCACCTTAACAACACTCTGCCTGGCACTCAAACAAGCTTTGTTTACTGACAGGATTTGGCAGTCAGCCATTTTGTTTTTTGCACATTTACATAAACACCAAAGTGTGCCTCTGTGTGTGTGGGGCCCCAGCTAGTCCCCCTCCCTCATTGGTAGAGATGAAAATCGGAGGCAGTTTGGGATTCATTAAAGCACGACGGCTGCCTGGATGCAGTTTTCCTGCAAAAGCCGATGAACTTGACACAAATGCACACGAGCTGCAAGTTCATCACTCCGTACCTTAATTTAGTTGATTACTAAATTATGCAATGACCCAGCCAAAGACATCGGGGGGGGGGGTGTTTAGCTGCCAGTGATTTTGCCCTGTTTTTAGAAATCCTTCCTGCTCGCCGTCACCCCGGGCTAAACATGTGTGCCAGGCAGCACAGCAGAAAATAAATGAAGAAGTTTCTATCTCACGCCTCCCCTCCAGTAGACTGTAATATAACCCTCATACATCAGGTGGACAGAGATACATCCCATCAACTTAAATGAATAGTGTTATTAATGTTACCACTTTAAGCAGCCTATACACAGACATTTAAAGTGAATCTGTGTTCTGCATTAAATGTGTAACATTAAACCAGGGTTCAAACTCCTTTTAACTGGTTGAAAATGAACAATTTATTCTCAGTTGTTCCATATATGAAGTGTTTCTCTAAGACTCTTGTTTCAGTTGTGGTGTGTGTGGATTCACTGTTTTTCAGTCTGTTATTTAACTCTTCCCGTTACTCATTCAGTCCTGATCAGTAGCCTATGAATGCAGTATTAGTACACTTCCTATTTGTACTTTTTATTTACTCTTTATTTACTCATTTATTCACTTTATACAATGTATACAATCTGTAACATGTACATTAACTCATAAAAACATATACTGTACCTTTATAAATGCCTAAAGGGAAACCAGTTTGGGCTCCTATTCAAGGAAAAAAAAAAAAAAAAAAAAAGAAACAGACAACATATGACAGACAAATTACAACTACAAAGCTAATGTGCATGCTGACTCACTGAAATAGCTTACTGGGACACTTGATGGAATTGAGCCATCGTTAAGGTTATCAATTTCAGCTGTGCTTTTCCTACTATGACAAGTCAAAATGTCTGCTGTGAAAAATGTAATGCAGCATAAACGTAACCTGACTCCGCCAGATGGATTGCTTCGCATTTGCTCGGCATATCCATCTGGGAACTTTCCGTTGGAGAACTTTTGGTAAGGGGCGGAAATACTGGTTAGCTGATTGGATGAACCATCTGTCTATCACCTATGTTGGTGATAGACGGGCCAAATCAACCAATCAGATCCACGAAGCATATGAAAATACAACCACAAGTCAGGCTAACCCCTGCTGCTGCAGGCAAAGCATAGCTTGTTAGCTCAGCAAGCAAGCACCATGTCGGTAAAGGATATTTGCCGTTTGTGTAACGAGATTACGGATTTTGATTTAGGAATAAAAGACACCATTTCAGTGAACTGTGAACTGTGTCACTTCTGTGAACCTGAGGGCTGTGTTGTCTGGAGCTTTGTGCTCCTGGTAGGGTCTCCCAAGGCAAAGTGGTCTCAGGTGAGGGGCCAGACAAAGAATGGTTCAAAAACCCCAATGAAAAAGCTAGGCAGAGATGGAGTGACCCTGCCGGAGGAAGCCGGGGCCCCGTCTGGAGCCAGGCCCAGACGGCGGGCTCGTCGGGCGAGCGCCTGGTGGCGGGTTTGCCACGGAGCCCGGCCGGGCACAGCCCGAACAAGCTACGTGGCTCCCATCTCTCCAGCCCATGGGCCCACCACCTGTGGGAGGAACCGTTGGGGTCGGGTGCGATGCCACATGGGTGGCAGTGAAGGTCAGGGGCCTCGACGGACCAGACCCGGGCGGCAGACGCTGGCTCTGGGGACGTGGGAACGTCACCTCTCTGTGGGGGAAGGAGCCGGAACTGGTGCGGGAGGTGGAGCGCTACCGGTTAGATCTGGTGGGGCTTACCTCTACGCACAGTTTTGGTTCTGGAACCATACTTCTGGATAGGGGTTGGACTCTTTTCTTCTCCGGAGTTGCCCAGGGTGTGAGGCGCCGGGCGGGTGTGGGGATACTCACAAGCCCCGGCTGGCGCCCGCTGTGTTGGAGTTTACCCGGTGGACGAGAGGGTCACCTCCCCCACGCCTGCGGGTTGTGGGGGAAAACTCTGACTGTTGTTTGTGCATATGCACCAAACAGGAGTTCGGAGTATTCGGCCTTCTTGGAGACCTTGACTGGAGTCCTGCATGGGGCTCCAGTGGGGGACTCCATTGTTCTGCTGGGGGACTTCAACGCACACGTGGGCAATAATGGAGACACCTGAGAGGCGTGATTGGGAGGAACGGCCTCCCTGATCTAAACCAGAGTGGTTGTTTGTTGTTGGACTTCTGTGCTAGTCATGGATTGTCTATAACGAACACCATGTTCGAACATAGGGATGCTCATAAGTGTACCTGGTACCAGAGCACCCTAGGGTCAAGGTCAATGATCGATTTCATAATCGTGTCATCTGATCTGAGGCCGTATGTTTTGGACACTCGGGTGAAGAGAGGGGCAGAGCTGTCAACCGATCACCATCTGGTGGTGAGTTGGGTCAGGGGTGGGGAAGACTCTGGACAGACCTGGTAAGCCCAAACGTGTAGTGCGGGTAAATGGGGGAACGTCTGGAGGAGGCCCCTGTCCGACAGACTTTCAACTCACACCTCCGGGCGGAGCTTTTCGTGCATCCCTGTGGAGGCTGGGGGCATTGAACCCGAGTGGACAATGTTCAAAGTTTCCATTGCTGAAGCTGCGGCGAGGAGCTGTGGTCTTAGGGTCTTAGGTGCCTCAAGGGGCGGTAACCCACGAACACCGTGGTGGACACCGGTGGTCAGGGAAGCCGTCCGACTGAAGAAGGAGTCTTTCCGGGATATGTTATCCCGGAGGACTCCGGAGGCAGTTGCAGGGTACCGGGGGCCGAAGGGCTGCAGCCTCTGCCGTGAAAGAGGCAAAGCAGCGGGTGTGGGAGAAGTTTGAGAAGACATGGAGAAGGACTTTCGGTCGGCACCAAAGTGCTTCTGGAAAACTGTTCGCCACCTCAGGAGGGGGGAAGGGGAACCATCCAAGCTGTGTACAGTAAGGATGGGACACTGTTGACCTCAACTGAGGAGGTAATAGGGCGGTGGAAGGAGCACTTTGAGGAACTCCTGAATCCGACTAATACGCCCTCTATGTTAGAGGCAGAGCTGGAGGATAATGGGGGATTGGCGTCGATTTCCCAGGCGGAAGTCACTGATGTAGTCAAACAACTACACAGTGGCAAAGCCCCGGGGATTGATGAGATCCGTCCAGAAATGCTCAAGGCTCTGGGTGTGGAGGGGCTGTCCTGGTTGACACGCCTCTTCAACATTGCGTGGAAGTCTGGGGACGGTGCCAAAGGAGTGGCAGACTGGGGTGGTGGTTCCCCTTTTAAAAAAGGGGGACCAGAGGGTGTGTGCCAATTATAGGGGTATCACACTTCTCAGCCTCCCTGGTAAAGTCTACTCCAAGGTGCTGGAAAGGAGGGTTCGGCCGATAGTCGAACCTTGGGTTGAGGAGGAACAATGCGGATTCCGTCCTGGTCGTGGAACAACGGACCAGCTCTTCACTCTCGCAAGGATCCTGGAGGGAGCCTGGGAGTATGCCCAACCGGTCTACATGTGTTTTGTGGATTTGGAGAAGGCGTATGACCGGGTCCCCGGGAGATACTGTGGGAGGTGCTGCGGAGTATGGGGTGAGGGGTCTCTACTCAGGGCCATCCAATCTCTGTATGACCAAAGTGAGAGCTGTGTCCGGGTTCTCGGTAGTAAGTCGGGACTCGTTTCAGGTGAGGGTTGGCCTCCGCCAGGGCTGCGCTTTGTCACCAATCCTGTTTGTAATATTTATGGACAGGATATCGAGGCGTAGTCGGGTGGGGAGGGGTTGCAGTTTGGTGGGCTGGGGATCTCATCGCTGCTCTTTGCAGATGATGTGGTCCTGATGGCATCATCGGCCTGCGACCTTCAGCACTCACTGGATCGGGTTCGCAACCGAGTGTGAAGCGGTTGGGATGAGGATCAGCACCTCCAAATCTGAGGCCATGGTTCTCAGCAGGAAACCGATGGAATGCCTTCTCCAGGTAGGGAATTAGTCCTTACCCCAAGTGAAGGAGTTCAAGTACCTTGGGGTTTTGTTCGCGAGTGAGGGGACAATGGAGCGGGAGATTGGTCGGAGAATCGGCGCAGCGGGTGCGGTATTGCATTCAATCTATCGCACCGTTAGACGAAAAGAGAGCTTAGCCAGAAGGCAAAGCTCTCGATCTACCGGTCAGTTTTCGTTCCTACCCTCACCTATGGTCATGAAGGCTGGGTCATGACCGAAAGAACGAGATCCAGGGTACAAGCGGCTGAAATGGGTTTCCTCAGGAGGGTGGCTGGCGTCTCCCTTAGAGATAGGGTGAGAAGCTCAGTCATCCGTGAGGAGCTCGGAGTAGAGCCGCTGCTCCTTTGCGTCGAAAGGAGCCAGTTGAGGTGGTTCGGGCATCTGGTTAGGATGCCCCCTGGGCGCCTCCCTAGGGAGGTGTTCCAGGCACGTCCAGCTGGGAGGAGGCCTCAGGGAAGACCCAGGACTAGGTGGAGGGATTATATCTCCAACCTGGCCTGGGAACGCCTCGGGATCCCCCAGTCGGAGCTGGTTAATGTTGCTCGGGAAAGGGAAGTTTGGGGTCCCCTGCTGGAGCTGCTCCCCCCGCGACCCGACACCGGATAAGCGGACGAAGATGGATGGATGGACACCATTTCAGGTTCCCGGTCCATATTCCAAAAGAAGGATCCAAGAGAAAAAAAGCATTAGCGAGCGGCTAACAGAATTAAGGCTACCGCTGTCTGAAAATACTGGTTAGCTGATTGGATAAATCATCTGTCTATCACCACCTAACCCACCTCAAAACCAACGCTGATTGGCCCGGTGGTTTGGCTAACGGCTCCAAATTTTCTCAATCTCAAGATGCCAGACTGATCTGCGAGTGGGAAACTGGAGCTCGCGAGATCAGGACGGTCTCACGAGGCTAGCATAAACGTGCACCTTAGCAACTCAAATTCAGCCAACACAACCCCAGCACCCTGACTCCCTGCCGGCCACCAGCCTAATGTGGTCCCTGGAATTCAAGTTACCAAAGCCACTCCAGCCACATCTATTTTTTTGTAGATCGTAGTTCAGTTATAGCCTTAGTGGCAGTGATGGCTTAAAAGTTAAAGAAGCGAGCGTGGGACCTGGGAGGCTGTCGGTTCAATCCCCAGACCGACAGGATAAAACACCACAACCAGCACCGCCTTTTATTCCACAGTTTGTTTTTGCTTTTTCCAACGTTTTAAATTGTTACATTTTTCAGCGTTTATTTCTACGGCCCATATTTTCTGATATAAAACAAAAATTTAAAACGGGTCAATTTGACCCAAAGTCAACGCAAAGGTTAACCCCAACCGCTCCAGTGGAGCTGCTCAGTGGCCATCAGATCAATTCAATTCAGTTAAATTTTATTTATAGTATCAAATCATAACACAAGTTATCTCAAGACACTTTACAGATAGAGTAGGTCTAGACCACACTCTATAATTTACAAAGCCCAAACAATTACAGTAATTCCCTCAAGAGCAAGCAGTGCCAGATCAGACTGTGGTTGTACCGGGCAGCTTCCAGGTATGAATGTGGAGCTGTGTGAATGTGACAGGTCGTTGTTGCAAATGAGCATTTCTTCTCAATCGACTTACCTGGATAAATGAAGGTTAAATAAAATAAAATAAAAATAGCTGAATACACTGTTGTGTTGACATTTATTTTGTGTTAGTTTTGTTTGGAGGTGAGATGTTCTTTATAAGCCCCCTGGGATGTTGTGTTTTTATTTCAGCATCATAATTCATCCACTCCTTCTCTCTGTTTATTCACAAGTATGTGTGACTGCATGTGTGTGAGTTTTTGTAGGATCTGAGGTGATTTATGTTTCTCTTTTTCTGTATTTCACAGGCACATCAGAGGAAATATCTAATAAATAGTTGAAGATTATATTATGAATGTTTTAGACTAAACATAAAATCAGCTCGTAAGTCTTTATTCACTTCCTTGCCTTCTCACATACTTCCTTCTTTCCTATAAGATAAAAAATCACTTCCTTCCTTCCTTCCTTCCTTCCTTCCTTCCTCTGTTTCCGTTCTGTTGAAGACTCCCATCTCTCCAGGCTGTAATTAAGCAGCTCTGGTTCATTGTGCACATGGATTCCTCTGCAACGCTTAATTGGCCAAACATTGTTTAGCCCACTTAGCATTTTTTCCTTCTCTACTTATATTCTTTTTTATTATTATTATCATTATTACTACCCCTCCCCCACTCCTCAACATGCCTTGACACTGAGATGATTATTTCAGGTCTTCACTCTTTACATCATTACACTTTCTCTATCTGCGTCCTTTTTGATTTATTTTTGTCCCTGGGTCTTCATGTTGAATCTGCTCTATTTTGCCTTCTCTCTGTTTCTCTCTGTCCTCCTCTTATCTGGCTGTGCTCCAGATCCAGCAGGGTTTCAGCCTGTGGTCCTAATTGTCAGGACGAGGCTAGATCCTGTATGAGACGGCCATATGGTGCCTGGCTCCAGGGCTAAACTCCCTGGGCATTTTAAGGTGAATGTTTGTGAAATGGCCACACTGCAGAAGAAAGTTACAGTATGTATATCTGTATGCTCATTATATCCCAGAAAACAAATTGGTGAAAGAATGAAAAATAAAGAGACAACATGTCTATTCTTAGATCTTTACCACTACAAAAAAATATGGAGTTTGTCCTGAGGGTCCTAAATATAAAGGATTTGTTCTTTGTATGGTGGCCTTTTGAGGACATCTGAGACTCATCAGGCTCACTTCTACACTGTCAGACTTGGCTCAGCTTCCATCAGGAAGCTGGACTTTGTCAGACTCAACTATGTCCGTTATTTCGCCGTCGGCCCTTGCAGACAGAAGTTCCCCAATCTCATCAAATCTAAATTTTTTGTGGCGTCTTTGCTCAAATGGCCCTTCGTCTTCACTCTTGGATGTTTGTATTCTTCAGATTTCATGCCAGACGCATTATAGAAATGTTTTCAACACACCCACTCGCTCACTGTGAATCCTCCAGACAATGACCTACTCTATTCACACAAGGGTCTTAATCATTACACAATTTGTACCAAGGAGCTGGCAGTGTAAGTCCGTTTAATGTCCAGTCCAACTGATTCATACATTTGGGTTCTCACATACAGTTCCTCTGGGTAATGTTTAGTTTAGGGGTCTTCAACATTTTTTTGGGCCAAGGATCCCTTAACTGAAAGAGAACCGGAGCAGGGACCCCATACTACATACTGTATATTGTATAAAATAAAGTTGCATAATAAACTGGGCCTACAACAACTTGTAGGGCAGCCTAAAGCCTTTATACATACCTCTTTTGCATAGAATACCAAGCTTTTGGTATTGATTTGTAGAGTCACAGCGTGTACAAAAAACAACGTAACACAAGACACAGCCATCTTCTAACGTAAACAAACCAGGAACCATATTCTCAGACAGGCTTGCAGCAAATCATTCCGCCCAAGTACTATATTCTTCCGCCTGAGAATATAGTTCCCGGTTTGTTTACGGTTAGAAGATGGCTCTGTCTCATGTTACGTTGTTTTTGTCACGCACGGAGATGAGAAGGGTATGTATCGACTTGTCTAACTCTGGGGGATACGGTGAATAAGCTACATTCCCAATAAGTCAGCGTGTTCCTTTAAGACTTTGAAAATGTTCAAAAATTAACAAACATTTGGAGGCCCCCCTGCATTGACTCTGAGGACCACCTAGGGGTCCCAGACCCCCTGTTGAAGATCCCTGGTCTAGATCATTTTATTGTTGCAGTGCATGTGTAAAAGGGGGTTATATAGAGATATTTACTAAGGATTTGTGACTTTTTTATGTTCCAAACAGTCAAATTGCATTTGTCCTTGTTTACTAAAAGACCGCACCGAAGTTTGGGAGGGTAACTGTGTCTCAAATGTAACGTCTAAGAAAAGCAGGCGTATAATCTGTAGTACTGTTTCATCAGACACACACTCAGCACCACTGTGCAGCTTTTACTTTTTCACAGCAACTCCAGTCTGTTGCAATGTAGTCTATATCCGCTGAATGCATGAATTTTAGCCAATGGTGGAGGAAGTACTGAATCTCAGTACTTAAGTAAAAGTACAAATAACCAGAGACATATTTACTTTAGTAAAAGGAGAAGTACCACAATGACAACCCTATTTAAGTAAAAGTAAAAAGTACCCGATTTTGAATGTACTTTAAGTATTAAAAGTAAAAGGACTTATATAACGATTTATTCTTATTCTTATCATTCCAAACTTATTTGCATATTACTATTTTAAATGTGAGGGAATTGTGTCTAGCGACCCGTGATTTACAAAGGGGTGGTTCAGTTATTTTGATGCAGAGCTTCTACCATATCCATACTGTCCACTACCACAAACATGGCCTGGCTTTTAAAAAAAAATTTCCTATCCTACCAAGCATAAAACAAAAATATGTTGTTAGAATCAGAATGCGGTTGGTTTTATTCATGGATGTATTTTAAGACGGTTTTATTTCCTTTAACAATGACATAAGCAAATAAAGTGTGTGAAGCAGCGGAAATGGGGAGACATGTGAAGAGGTCCAACCAAATAAATAAGATATGAATGCGTCTTATGCAGCCTGGCGGAGACGCTGTGGAGAGAAATAGATGGCAACTATGATTTAAAAACGGGAATAATAATAATAAAAAATGTCCCATATGTATCTATGGCAACAAAACTTCACTGGTGAGACAAACGTGTGAGTGTCAGGGAGACATTTTGGCAGGGGGAAAAACAGATCAGAAAATTTAACAAAAATGTAACGTATAGATAGTATAGATAATTGCTGCAAAATGTAACAAAGTAAAACTCAAAAGTATGCACTATTGATTCTACTTAAGTAAAGTACAGATACGTGAAAAATGTACTTAAGCACAGTAACAAAGTCTTTGCTACATTCCACCACTGATTTTCGCCGATGTCCGTTTCCTTCCGATTTCTTTGTGTTGGAATTCTAACCTGCGGTGGATTTCTGAGGACTATGGTTAATTGCTCAGATCTCTGCAGGGTAAATCCAGACTATCTGTCCAATCTGAGATTTCTCTCACACAACTATTTTACAGCAGTTCCGTGCAGAGTTTAGTGCCGCCCATGACAATTGTGATTGGTTTAAAGAAATGGCAATAAACATGAGCACGTTTTTCTCCCATCCAGGAATGCTGTGTGGACTAGCCAGACCCTCCTCCGCAGCGCTGTGGAGGAGGGTCTGGCAAAGCGAGACTAGTTGCCATACGATTGAAGCTGCTTAGGGGGCTGTTATATTATTATTTTTATCCGTTTACAGAAACAATCTAATCAAAGGCATTTTTACATATTTTATCAATAATCACCCATGCTGATTTCTTTCTAACAACTGTTGTTTTTGTTGAGCTAACAACAGCAGGGTATTCAATATTTTCTGACATACAGTATTATTCTTGTGATATTTAAACACACTTGCAGTTCCAGAAATGTCTTCTATTAAACCAATATTTAAAGTTCAGCAGCAGAAAAAACACTTTTTTTTCAGATACGTGCAACACGAGTCAAAACAGCCCGCAGTCAGATCTTATTTAGCATCGTTTTATGCAAATGAGATGAACTGCGCCAGATCTCACATCTTTACATCTGTAGTCTAAGTAAAGACGCCACTAAATCGAGAAATTGTGCTAACCCAAAATGTTGTGCCCCTGGCATTTGTGACAGGCTTGTAAATAACAATTCTCCTTCATTAACATTTTGTACCATTATCTGTTCATGTATGTACTGCGGTAATTAACTGCCCAAAACAAGCTCTCCCTCCCTCCTTCTGTCCCTTAAATCCCCAACCCTTCCCATATGGGACCAAAAACTCAAACAGAAAAAAACTAGAATAACAAAAAAATAATAATTAAACAAAGCATATCATACAATCCTAACAGCCTGGTCTCACAGAATTCCGTGAAATTATCACGAACTGTTAACACCGCATTACGTGGTGGTGGCACGGAATGTGTGAAAATTCTGTGTGGCCAAAACGGAAAACAATGCCAATGTAAAGTCAATGAGAAGATGACGTAGCATTAGGTGCGACTACGGTAGCGAGTAGTATGAAAGCCCGAAAATCCGCGTAGGGAGGTTGGTTGGGGTGGTGGTTGGGTCAAACACAGGACTTTCACCCAGGAGACCGGGGATCGTGTCCCGCGTGTCACCTTTCCTAAACCCAACCGTAACTGTCCCGTACTTCTTTTCCTAAACCCAACCGTCCCGTTGTTGTCCCACGTCCCGTTATTGTTTTCCTAAACCCAACCGTTTATTGTTTTCCTAAACCCAACCATGCCGTTCTTCTTTTCCTAAACCATCCTGTTGTTGTCCCGTGTGTCATGGAAACGTAAGCCCACCCACAACCTTTTCCTTAACTTAAGGGGCCGTGTTCATTTCACGGGATTTTTCCGTGGGCCAATCCGTGTTCAATTCTTCCCTGGGCCCATCACGGAATTTTTTGTGATTACATGAAACTGCCACAGATTTTGAATTAAGGTGCCGTGTTCATTTCACGGAATTCCGTGAGATCAGGTTGATTCTAAACAACATCTCTTGGTTGTGTCAGTTCAGTTGAAATGGCTTTAGTGCCTTAGACAATAGGAATCAATTCAGATACATTAAGACAAATTACATCATCATTTAAAAACTAAATGTGTAATAGAAGCATGGGTTCAGATAGTAAATAAACAATATGCAATTATTACTATTATTGCTGTGTCATACTAAGATATGTAAAGTTATTTTCGGTGTCTTCAAGGAGATTTTATTAAAACATAAATGATATTACTAACAGGATTCTGGACTTAAGCTCAGCTGTACTCTGAGCATGGACCCATGCTAAAGTGCTAACATAAGCATGCTATAACATTGTTGAGTAATTAAGTAATGAGTTATTATCGTTACCACTTAGTTTTGGTTGTATTCAAATGTTTAAATAAAACAAAACGATAACACTGACACAATAACAATGCATTAATAGCAAAGTAATTGTTAGTAATATTCTGATACAGATCATTACATTATTTATAATATCATAATTTATTATATAATTATTATGAAAGTTGTTTTCATAAAACAATTTTAATTTCACAAAATATAACTAGCAGGAATTAAAAAAAAATAGCTCTAATGTGCTTAATTGTGTGTTTAATTATGATTTCTATCAATTTAAAGCTTCTGTTTACATCAGCTTCTGCTAAAGAAAAAAAGAAAAACAGAAAGTTTGACATGAAGGTTATTTTTCCGCTCTGCACTCTGGAAAACTTCTTTCAAAGGTTTGTTTAGAAAATTAAATCTGTGTGTGTGTGTGTGTGTGTGTGTGTGTGTGTGTGTGTGTGTGTGTGTGTGTGTATGTGTTACCTCTAGTAATGTATGCAGCTAATCTGCTCCATATGTGAATGGTCAGCAGTTCAAGTCTGCTAATATCCACACAAACACACACACCACCATGTCACCTCTACAGCCATCAGAGAACACAACCTCTTGGTCTCTGACACGCACACACACACACACACACACACACACACACACACACACAGACACAAGACCCACAAGAACTGTCCCACATGATATCTCCCTGTGTATGTGAGTATAGTCTAGGGCTGGTGAGTGTGTGTGTGTGTGTGTGTGTGTGTGTGTGTGTGTGTGTGTGTGTGTGTGTGTGTGTGTGTGTGTGTGTGTGTGTGTGCGTGTGTTGTAGACATTAAAGGTCCCATTGGGAACTTGGGATCCAGCTGCTGATTTCAGAACAAATGACATATGCTGCCACACACACACACACACACACACACACACACACACACACACACACACACACACACACACACACACACACACACACACACACACACACACACACACACACACACACCTCGCCACCACCACCACCATCATGAGTATATATAAACACACACACGCATGCTAACTGGTGGTGCAAAACACACACGTTGGAGTGTAACAGATGTAGTGTGGGTCTGAGACACATGCTCAAACTCCTCCAACTCAGGTGTTAAGAGAGCAGAGGATGTCACAGAGACGGGAAGAGAGGGAGAGAGAGAGAGAGAGACAGGGAGGGAGGGAGAGAGAGAGAGACAGGGAGGGAGGGAGAGAGATAGAGAGACAGGGAGGGAGAGACAGAGAGATGTATATAACTTTTCCTCTGAGTAAAAACATGTCCTGAAGACATCCATCACTTCCTGTTTTTTTATACTGATCACTCTTTTTTGGGGTGTCATTATTGATTTATTATGGAGTAACGGGGAGGATGTATTTAATCTAAAATAGAAAAACACATACTACGCAGAACCAGATATTAGATATAATTCACAGAGAAGTCAAAAGATGAAATGTACTTGTGTACTGTCACCAAAAGGAATCCACTATTTAAAAAAAAAACATCCTGATCCTGGTTTGGTTGTCTGATATTAAAATATATTGATCATATAAATGTATCATATAAAAAGCCTAGCTCCTATTACATTATATACATACAAAAAGAAATGAAGAAATTATTAAGTACCGGTATATAGCACAAAATTCAACAAATACAGAGAACAGACATTGAAATATTGTGTTACTATTTACATGAGCCACCACATGGATTTCTGTGGGTTTCTCAAGTTATTATGAATTTTGCATCTTCAAAGGGAAACTAAATGATTCAAAACATCCCTGTTGATCAGTTGAACTAAATTTGATATTGTAATATTATAATGCTTTAATCCAAAGTCTGCATGTTCTCCACGTGAACACATGGGTTCCTCCAGGTGTCCCAGTTCTCCAGTTTTTGTGCGCTTGTTCGTTTGGAATCCTGCTGCCATTGCCCTTGAGCAAGGCACTGGTCCCAGAACTGGAATCGGCCCATAAGGTGCTGTGCCGAGGCCCTTGCTGCTCTTACATTAAGGAGTTATCTTGAATTTCCCCTGTGCACCATCGGTTCTTGATGTGTAGTTGCAGGATTGGTATGTTTTTTCCCTTTTTTTGTCTTCAGGCTGGTACGTTAGGTATTAATGTGTGTTAATGTTTTAATTTAACAAGGAATTCAGCCATTAATTGGATGATTTTCAAAAAAATTGTAATTTATCTTTCATTTTTGCCTTTTTTAGTTTAGTTTTGTCTGTATTATGACGCCGTGTCTTCTGTGTATGTTTCCTCCTCCATGCCCAATGCTTGCACGTCCTGTTCATTTTTACATTTCTCTGTGGCTTGATTTTTGTGTATGAATGTGTGTGTGGTGTGGGGGGGATGGGGATGGGGGGGGTCAGTGGATCAGAGTGGCAGGTGCAGGGATCGCGGCGACGCCTCCGGTCCAACCCCGGGGCTCGAACGCTCGCCGCGGCGATTAATCACCCGGCAAAATGCTTCTGACATGCCAAAGAGGGTAAGAGAGGCGCTTCATGTCTTTGCATCCTTCACTGATCACGTTCGTGCGTGCGTACGTGCGAGTGTGTGCATTTGTGTGTGTGTGTGAAAGAGAGAGAGAGAGAGAGAGAGAGAGAGAGAGAGAGAGGATAGGGATAACACACTCAGTATATGGGAAGAATGTCATTTTGTACCCTGGTTTTACTGTAAATTGCACCCGCGGCGGCTCCACCCGGGCCCACGCCCTAGGCTTCCGTGCTCACCGCGGCGGCCCTCCTACTCGTCGCGGCATTGCCCTCGTGGCTCCTGTTGCCGGCGACGGGCCCGACGCTCCAGTGCCATCCATTTTCAGGGCTAGTTGATTCGGCAGGTGAGTTCATAAAATAGTGATGCCGTGGCGGCAAGAAAGACAAGGATGATAGCAGCTAGCAGCTAGCAGCTAGCAGCTGACCTGATGACAGCAAGGGTCCCAGGTTAAGAGGTCCCGGAGGTTTGGCCTACTAAGTAGCCTGCCTACAATTTTAAGCGAGAACAAAAATATATAGTTTTTATACAGACTTTTCTATACATTATACAGTATATTCTAGTGTATTATCATAATTTGTTTAACGTGCAAATATTTTTTTTTACCTCAACCTTAAATCAGATAAAGACTTGCGCCCCCCTGTGATCTTTGCCGCCCCCCTAAGGGGTGCCCGGACCCCAGGTTGGGAACCACTGATCTAGACCAAAGTTGGACTGATCAACCGACATTGCCATCCACAGAGTCACGCGGCATGGCCCATGTAATCTTGTATTTTGCACCACCAGACACAAACAATAACCCACACATTAAAATTCACACACACACTGAAGGACGGAGAGGAAACAAACGACAAATGCAGACAAAACAGATGCTAGAAATATTATTATTGATGAGAACCATAAATCTTTGCATATTATTTTTTCCCTTATTAGGTTAGGTTTACAGCAATATCTCCTCTCTCCGTGTTTCTCTTCTGTCACTCTTCAAAAGCATCTAATAGAAGCAGGAAATCACACAGAAAAGAACAATATTTGAACATTTATATGTACAAGTTCAAACATGATAATATAACCAGATTTCACGAGTTTCAACACTAAAACAAATGTGCCTTAGATGCAAAAAGCACACAAAAAAACATATACTGTTGACAATAAAATATCTAAAAAATGATGTATTCATTACACATCCTTATTTACAGTTCTGCGAATATCAGTTGGTTTAAAAAGGTTTAAGTTGTTTTGGTCTTTATGCAAAATATAATTTGATTTAATTTGGTTATATATTTTGAACTGATTTGATATGGTAATAATACTTTGTACTCAGTCCCTCCAGGATTTCGTGGCGTTTTTTTGAGATTGTTGCGGCCCAAAATGCCTAATTTGCGGTAGCTTTTGTAAAACATTGCAATAAAAGTTTGATGTCTTTTGTATTTTTGTTGTAATGAAGTTGTGAGAGACATTGACAATTGCAATGAAAAGTGTGAGCAATGAATTTTTTTGTTGGTACACTTCTTTAAAAATTAAAAGGAAACTTGTTTCGGGGAGAATAAAATTACTCTGGGCTAAGTTTTCCTAGTAACCTTACCAAAAAGGCTCAGGATGCTGCAAATGTTCGTATAATATGAAATTGGCTGGTGGATTTAAGACAAAACATAATAATTTATTTAATAAATCAAATTTGAACATATGTGTCAGTGGCTTGTTGATCTTTACATTGTTAATTAGTTTCTTAACCTGGCCTGGGACATAGGATAAGGAGCGCAGCTGTCCTCAATTTAGGTCAGAAACAAGGAAATTTATTTGGCACTCCCGCTTGGTCAGTGGCTCTCAGAGGTTATTGGTCAAATTTTGCGGTAAAGTTGTGGTGATTAGTCAAAATTGCGAGTCGCACCGAATTCACGGTGATTGGTTGAATTTGCGTGAATTGTTGCCATCGCGAAATCCTGGACGGAGTGTGTAATGCACCTAATTCATGTGTTTTTATTTTAACTTCCATTCCATTTCTGTCTGTAAATGAATGAAATAAATAATGTAATACTCCTCAGGGATTTAGTAACAGACAGTTATTAACAATCATGGTTTTTACCAAAGATGTTTACTATCTTTAAAAAAAATTAAAATGGTGCTCTAACACAACTTTATATAGGAAAATGCAGCATGTAAGCACAACATAAACAAAGATAATAAAGCTCTTAAAACAAATTTCTGCTAGATTGTTCTGCTTTATATTATATTTTTGTTGTTGTGTTTTTATCGCCACAGTTGTGCAATGCATTAGTGATGAAAACCAAATGACATCCAGTACTAGATGTTTTACTGCCCCAGTTTTACTCCTGCCCCAGTAACCCACTGTTATAGTATGTGTTCACATGGGCGTTTTTTTTGGAGTGAATTTTCATCAAATTTACCGTTATAGTTGTAGTCAAAGTTTCATCATTGTCAACTGGAATTTGGTTATAATGGTAATATGGCTTTTAAAATTTAGATTTTATAGTAGGCTAGAATTAAAAAAATGTTTTCTTTTATTGCATCTCCATTTACTCTGGAATGGTAATAGAAATAGGTTTACTTATAATGGATTTTATATTCCTTATTGAAAGAAAAGAAGAAAGAAAGAAAGAAAGAAAGAAAGAAAGAAAGAAAGAAAGAAAGAAAGGGATTGTTTTTCCTGAAGGGACAAGGGAGAGACGGAGAAAAGTTTTATTAATTGTTATTTTTATTGTTTGGGTCTCAGCTGGCAGAGTCTTGTGTGTGTGTGTGTGTGTGTGTGTGTGTGTGTGTGTGTGTGTGTGTACATGCAGACACATACCTACATCAGTACTAAGTGAAACTGCCCTCTGGGGTTAAAATTTACATAACGATCTTGTATCAGTTTGATTTATTGGTTCAAATTCAAATCTCCGCTGTTTTTTGTTGTTTTTTTTGTATCCCCTGGGTGAAGCAGTTGATCACTGTCCCTAATCGGCAGAGCAAGGCACTAACACAGCCCGGGTGAGAGTTTGACTCCCTGTGGGGCCACACATGCTATAAATGAGCTCTAACTTGCAGCTCAATGGGACATAATATTATTAATGTTTATATATAACAATGGAAATGTATTTATTTTAATATGATAGAAAGACATTGAGAGTCAAGAGCGAACCCTCAAGGGATTTGAAATGAAGAATTAGGTTAAGCATGAGGCAGAAAGCCTTTTAATGAAAAAGTAGGCATCTTTAGAGAGCATATGCAACTGTTACAGTACGTGATGCATTTATGTTGCATCTATAATGCTGTGTTAATGCATGCTGTTGTACTCTTCAGTGTCATTAAATCACATCAAAATCATAAATATTTTCTATGACTATTTTCTATGAATAGATGAAGCTGGTTTAATTGTCATCTGTTTATTCTTACCCCCTTTTACAAACCAGAGTAGTGTTTTCTTAGCCTGGCTCCGCCCTCCTACGTACTTCTGCTCAATTTTCATTTCCCTTCAGTACTACGTCTGGGTATAGTCTTGGGTTTTCTCCAGCCAAATATTTGGCGGTCCAATCAGCGAACAGAGGGAGTGGTTGAGAACGATGACGTTGAGGCCTAGAGCTGTAGTTCTGTAATGGCGGCGGAGAAAGATGCGAGCGAAGCCATTCGGTCCGTTGTGGCAACGCTGCCGAATATCCAGATTTTAAAGCCCGAGCAAGAACAATATTTGCTGAGTTTTGTCGGCGGCCATGATGTTGTGGCCGTCCTCCCCATCGGGGTTCGGGAAAAGTTAGATTTTCCAGCTCGCTCCGTTAGTGGTGAAGGAGTTGGCTAAGGCTAACGCTAGTGATGCTAATGTTAAATATAAGCCTTGTCGGTCTCTCCTCTTCAATTCAATGCGCACATGCGCATTCCATTGAATATTGAAGTGCATATTTAAGTGTTTTGGCATGCCTGGCCGAGTGGCACTATATCCATGGTATTGCAAGGGGGATTTAATTATTGCATGTTTTCTTTTGTTGTGCATGATCAGAAAACATCTCCCCCCTCTGCTTTTTTCACAAATCGGACCCCAGACATATCATGTATCAGGAGGGTGCTGAATGTTCAGAAAGAAATCAGTGGCGTAGAGAGCCCAGAGCACTGCAACATGAAAAGTGGTTGTAATGGTGACTAGTTTGCTTTCTAACAAGATACATCATGTAAATCAGACAGCTTTAGAGTTGTTGGAGTTGCCTCCAGCCTTTGTGCTAAGCTACACTAAACAGGTCCAGGATCTGTCTCAGTATTGGACTCTTCCTTTAAATACGGATGTAACTGATTGGATGAATGGCCACTGATGAATGCATGGATTTAAGATTACTTCTTTATACATGAATATTTATATGAATTCCAAGCATGTACTTACTGTACTTAAAGGACTGTGGATGGATGGATGGATGGATGGATGGATGGATGGATGGATGGATGGATGGATGGATGGATGGATGGATGGATGGATGGAGGTTTTCAACAGGTATAAGTGGGCAATCAAGCCCTGCATGGGTTTCTTCACAGCTGCACACACACATTTTAAATGCTTTATTTTAATCCATCAACACACACACACACACACACACACACACACACACACACACACACAGATTAGCATACAGAGCATATTTAATGCAATTGCATCTCCACATCTTTATGTTGTACCAGGTGTCCAAATAGAAATCCCTAAATATCTTAAAGGTTATGTATTTGCGTACGTACAAACACCCGGATAGAATAGTCAGAGAATTGACTTTCTCTTACTTTTAACATTTCCTACACTGCTGCTACAGAAATCTCTAAAACACTTTAAAGGTGCAATATGTAATATTGTATGTAATACTGGCAGCTAGCGGTTAAAATAGTTACTGCACTACCTATTCAAAATACTGGAGAGTGGTTTCCCCCGCCCCCTCCTGCCCAGACTCAAAGTTCACGGAGGTTGCCAGGCTGAGACCGCAGCATTCACAACAATGTTGCTAGATGCTAGTCTCACATAGCCAGACATTACTCCACAGCACAGCAAAGTAGCTAATGTTAGATGCTAGTCTCACATAGCCAGACATTACTCCACAGCACAGCGCAGTAGCTAACGTTAGATGCTAGTCTCACATAGCCAGACATTACTCCACAGCACAGCGCAGTAGCTAACGTTAGATGCTAGTCTCACATAGCCAGACATTACTCCACAGCACAGCGGAGTAGCTAACGGTAGATGCTGGCTATATTGACAGTCATAAATGCCTGTGCTCACGCGGAGCTCTGTAACCAACTGACAGACACACTTTTTTGGCTTAAAATTACAGTATGAACCGCTAAAAACACAACAACCTCACTGTCCTCTCCACACGCCAGTCAGGCACACTTCCTCGGCTTAGAATTACAATATGAAACGCTAAAAATACCACTACCTTGCCGACGGAACACACTTCATTGGCTTAGAATTACGGCAACAATCGCTAAACACACTGCAAACTCATAGTCCTCTCTTTCCGATTTACAGCCCCCCTCTCGTGGCTTGAAATAACTCACCGTTGTCGGCTCCAGCTGCTGTAGAGGCTACACGCTGTAAACAGCCATGGGCTGCTTGCCTGGTCCTCCCGGTAACGTTAACAGTTAGCAGGGTTAGCATGGCGGCGTTAGCCAGGACCAGTCGGGATCACTTTACTGGCTATGTCTCAATTGTTTTTGCGAGTAACCAACTCGGGTACTCTAGCTATATAATTCAATGTGAGTACACATATGTTGAAATGACAAAAAATGCCCGTCCCTAGTAGCTGTGATAAATTAGCCTGAAGCTAATGCTTACCTGTTCAGGAGAAAATAAGCCAACTCTGCGTCCTTTTGGGCTCTAAGCTGTCTCCATCTTTCAAATACATCTCCAATATTTACCAGGGGGTTGTTACGTCTCTCGTCACGCAACTGTTAGAAACATGCTGTTTTCTTTTTTTTATTTCATGTAGAATCTATCTCCGTTGATCCTGTTCGTTTGTTTGCTGCTTTCATGGCTGTACTACCGTTACAGCTGTAGCGCGCTGGGTTTACGTTTTTTCAGGTATATCTGGCAACCCGGCCTGCCTGTCAAACTGGGCCGTTGATAACAACACACAGATCAAAACATAAACATACATTCCGTCACGGAATGTAAATTTCAAAAAGAAAAAATACTGACTTTAGCATTGTTGTGAGAAAATATAGTATTTCAGTTTAACATGTTTCCTTAATATCTGATGAGGCATTGGTGTCATTTTTGGATTTATTACAGTACAATTATTACATATTGGATAGTGGTGCACGATATATCGGCCGCCGATATAATATCGGCCGATATTATTTTACACATCGGTATTGTTCCGATGTCAAAATAGGGCTGATGAATAGAGCCGATGTGAATCATTCCTGTGTATTTGACGTGTGTAGGCTTAGATGTGAGTGTGTGAGAATTTAGATTTAAATCTGACCTGTGGAGGGCAGTAATAGGCGTAACAGCGTCTATACTGCTGAAATCAGAAGAAGAAGAAGAAGAAGAAAAAGTGTGGGCGGGGATGTTGGTTTTTGCAGACGGAATCTGCGGCGAAGTGGGACACTGGAAACTTTAGTAGACCACCGGCTCTCGGTGGGCGGAGGAGAGATGAATGTTCGGAAGTAAGAGGTTGCTGTTCGGTTGCTGCGGCCCGCCGTACAGGTTAGTTTGACCAGCGGGCAGCAGCGGCGGCCCGAGTGGGCAGCAGCGGCGGCTATCATGGGGGGACATTCTCAGTGGTGAAACGCAAACGGGGGCTGGACCTAGCTAGGTGGAAAGCTAACGCTAGCCAGCCACCTGTTCCATCAATCCTGTTTGCAAGTGTCTGCTCATGAGACAACAAACTGGAGTACATCCAACTTAAACGAAACTCCAATCGCGAGTTCAGAGACTACTGTGTTTTTCTTGTTGTGGAAACATGTCGCCGGGTAAGAGTGGAGATTTTGTTAACACGGACTTGTGCAGAAATTAGCTGCTTGTTTACAACTAAATACTAACTGCTGGGGAAGTAGTGCCAACCGTTCCACATTTCACGCAAATTTACAACTGTGTTTATAATCTGCTACATGTAGCAATTGCACACACACGTAAAGTTCAGCTAATGCATACTAGCATTAGCGCTTGGTTGACTGTAAACACCTGTTTCATATGTCGTTTTTATATATTTTAAATGTGTAACCATTACAGCCACGGTGAAATGTTGTTTCGTGTATATGGTTGAAATGACAATAAAACACATTTGGGTTGAGTTGAATGCTGCCTCACTGTCGGTCTGTAGGTGGATGTGGCTTGGGAGTAGAGTCTAAGCAGCGAAGCAAGTGCATTCTGGGATTTGGTGTCTTTCATCCATATGAACAAAAACGCATTTTATGGCTTATCTCGGCCTAGAAGGCACCAATTTATATAATTTCAAGGGTTAGGCCTAACCTTTAAGTACTTGGCAGTTACTGTACTTCCAGTTCGGACTGCAAAAGCCAGTGTCTGTTCAGTCCAGTTTTTTCTGGCTCCATTTTCACATTTTACCTCTTTCAATACTTTTGGCTTTGGCCATTTAAGGCCTACTACTGTACTTTAAAGTTCTGAACTGGTGTACAATGTTCACAGAATACAGTGACTTGGTCTCAAGTGAGTTAGATGTTTATTGTGAATACTCAGGGTTGGCTTATTCATAGTGTGAATTCAGGACACACTTGTATCCTTTTAAAAATGTATTTTTATATAAATATTTAGATTTTCTTCTGAAAATCTGATGACAGTCATATTTTGCACACAGGTAAAGGTGCCCAATATCAGTGATTTCTGAAAATAAATCACAAAAGTAAAAAAAATGCCTTTTGGAAAATAGTTCCTATTTGATTATCATAAAAAATGTGTTCTATACAGAGATATTGACATCGGTAAATATCGGTATCGGCCATAAGCAATATTAATTTCGGTTATCGGTATCGGCCACAATTTTCACATCGGTGTATAACTAATATTGGACCTTTAATGAATCCAAAATCAAACAAACTCTAGAGCAGACTTACTTCACCTTGAGGTCATTGAGTAACTGATGCATTTGTAAACGTAAGTCTGATAGAGCCAATGGGTCCCTGTTGCATTATTACTTTTACAGTCAGTGCTGCATCAACAGACACTGTGGCTGTCTGTCGCTCCTCTAGTGTTTAAGTCTGTGTGAGCTAATAGCAGGTGAAAGGGAGCAGCTGGAGAAACCAGCGTGTCCCAATTCCATATTACATACTAATTCTATACAGTATGTACTACATACTAATCATCGTAGTATACATTTTTTAGCAGTTGGTATAAAAAAAAAAGTCAACTTACTTTTACATACAATTTATTTATTTTCCAGGTGCGAGTAGCTCCTCCATTCCCTTTGTGCATGGAGTTGTGGTAGAATAGTGTACATCAACAGCACACCCTAAAATTAACTGTATTTACTATGCATACTTTGCCTAGGTCCAGAAGTTCGAATCCACCAGTCAAGAGCTGACCAATTTTTTGGGAATTGTGACAATAAACAGTGTTTTCTTGGATTAAAAATGAAGTGAATGTGCGTGAATCTGTATCTGATGAGCAGTTGAAACCCTGTATGGTAGCCTCTGCCACCAGTTTGAATGTGTGTGTGTGTGTCTGTGTGTGTGTGTGTGTGTGTGTGAATAGGGTGAATGGTACCTGTAATGTAAAGCACTTTGAATGGTCGCGAAGAGCGCTATATACTGTAAATGCAGTCCATTTAACATTTACCTTCGCACAATACAAAGTCAATGGACAGCAATTAATTGTTTTCCCCTCTAGTGTGGGCGGGACTTAATTGCACCTTATTGTCTTTATGGCTGTGTGTTTGATACTAGGAAAAACGACTGTAACATTTCCTCTGTTTCAAAGTTCGATCCTTACATCACCAACGACATCATTCCTCTTCTGCTTCACCATACAAGATAAAACGATCAGTTGCCACGCCCAACACACATTGTTACTCCCAAACCGACCCAACAGCATACGTCTGCTGGGTCGGGCTATAATCAGGCAGATATCGTGAAGACAGAACTCGGGGGGGAAAAAGTGATCAACAGTTTTCAGGATTGTTTTGCTTTTTTGATTAGAATACATCTATTTATACATCAGACCGGCAATACGTCATCCAGAGGAGGCTTCCATCACCACTTCCCTTTCTGGGGCAATAACAGAAGAAGTAGAACATTTACTTTAAGCGGTTTTGCAATTAATGCTATGCCAAAGAGTTGAGGTGTAGTTGGTTGCACCATGATTTGTTCCCCTGGTATGTCCTTAAAAAAGATCCTAATTGATGGGCTTTGGCTCCAGGGCTAAAGGTTGCTCACCGGGGTTGAGCGTTCACCAAGGCTTACTCCTTACCGCAGCGTCCCAGGTTCGAGTCTGGCCCATGGCCCTTTGCTGCATGTCATTCCCCCTCTCTCTCTTCCCTTTCCTGTCTTCAGCTATCCTTTCGCTTAAAGGCCAAAAATGCCTAAATCTAAAAAAAAAAAAAAAATTAAAATTAAAAGATGGCCTTTGGTTTCTTCAAGCTATAGACTAAACCTGCTGATGCTCCCTTTTGGGGGACAGAGTCGCGATCACATCAGGAGAAAAACTGGAAAATGCCCAAGAGCTGTTTTGTTGCAGGTTAGTCAACAATTTTTTATTTGTAGATTTTTTTCCCACCTCTGCTACTACAAATTCTTCATGAAATTTAGTATATAATATTTTAGAAGAGCCCAAATATTGTAATTTCAACCAAATTTAGATGACACATAAAACTCGGAGATCCCCCCCAAAATAGGCATTTTAACATGTAGGTAGCAGTAAAGCATGGCATGAATGGCTAGTACTGCTCTCTATCATGAACTACTACAACAAGGTGGTCATGAGTCACATTTTGCACAGTTGAACTGTTGAACTGATTTATCCATCAGTCAATCAGCAATGTCTAGCAAAAAAAAAAAAAAAATGTCAAAACATTTTCTATCATCATCCACTTTCTTCATTCCCAATTTGACGTCCACTTACTCTTTCCCTCTGTCTAATTTGTTCATCCATTCATTCATTACCTCTCTTACGCTCACTCGCTCATGTTTGCATTTATTCACGTTAATGTTGTTTTTCTTTAATATGCATGTTGAGTGCATTCGGTGTGGTTAAGTTCAATCAAACATACATTTTAATTTGATACCTTTGATTAGCACTTTAATGAATTCATCTGTTCATTCGTTAGTTTGTCGGTTCCATACCCTTTCAGTCGGCATAAATCTTTCAGCTGTGATCTGTGCAGGCGTCTGCCTTGACTATCAAACTCTCCTCAAAGAGAATAACACTTCTCTGAGTTTACATGCACACACATCTGGTGTCAGCTTGTAGTTGGATGGAGTCACTCGATCACACATCACACTAATTTGATCAACTCTGCTGAGACATACAACAAATAGGAAAATAATAATAATATAAATACATCTCTAGAATTTAGTTTTTGTTGTTCAGAAAAGGCTAATGCATTATTTATCCAATGAGATTTTAAACTGCACACATTACTTCACGGTCTCAATCGCTAGTTTTCTTCTGCAACACAGAATGATGTTCATTTTTTTGAATTATGGTCTCGTTGATTTTAAAATCGGCGATAAAGCAGGGGGTGTGTTAGGGCGTGGCTATGATCTGATTGCCAGTGAAATTGTGTAACGTAACGTGGCTCCTCCTTCACTCCTCCCTCTGGTCTAAAATCGTCACATCCGCGACCAGGATGGCTGCGCCCGTAACGGCGAAGTCGACGACTCGTAACAGATCTCCACAAATCAACGGGTGACGTCACACATGCTCTGTCCATTCATATTATACAGTCCATGGTGTGGTCTTTGTGTCACAAACTAATCTTCTGCTGCCTCTAGTGAATGACTCATTCCAACCAACACAATCCATGAAATGATCAATCAGTGCATTTATCTGCTTTTTCAATACCTCCAGGTTGAATTAATCATCAGTCATTATTCATATAGAGATGTTATACAAACCGTTTGATCACTAACATTAACTAAACCTTTGATGTTTACATTTTGTTCACATTTTCAAGTGTTTTTTTTACGGGACTCAATAAGTGTGTTTCCCATTACCGCGAGCAGGCATTTCCCGTTTGCCTGCACTTCCCTCTCTGTGTGTTTCTATAGTAACCTTGGCTAAAATCCAAACAGCCGGTAGGGCCCTCTGAAGGGCACTACACAGGCAAGATGAAAGATTTCCACCAGGCAACTGCAGCTTCCAGGCAACAGATACATGTGATTTTTAAAAGAGAACATGCTTTCTCACGGAGAAGAGGAGCGACAGTAAATATCAGGGGGACAGTGGCCCGTCCGTTTTTATGTAGCCTGGTTCCATATTCGCCATATTTACTTACAATCCGAGCAAATCTAAAGAACAAATTGAAAATGGTCATACATACTGACACATCCACACACAAAATGTTAGAGAAGTGGTGCATTTAATTGCTCCAAAGCTCTGGTGCAGTGACTACTATGGCAGCTCAGAATGTCACTTTGTACAAAGGAGTAAGAGCACGGGACTGATATTTTATCAGAACAATCATTTCAACATAATTTTTCCATTCAGTTCAATTTACAGGAACTGCAGATAACAGGACCTGTTAAAAGAAAAAAGCATTATGAAACACAATACACAAATAAACAACAATATAAATGTAGGGATGTGGCACAACTACAGTTCCTACCATGTGATTAAACATAATATAATGTTAAGTTATTTACGTGTATTAGTGATAATGGTTTAACCTGACCGAGAAAGTTATTTACGTGTATTAGTGATAATGGTTTTACCTGCCAAGAAAAACATGGCAATAAGGCTTATTAGGCTACATAAGAACTAATTTGTGTGGGGCAACTCATTTTCATTTAGAGATGCATGAATCTCAACATACAGTAGCAAACACATCATTATAACTAGGCACTTTGAACTTACAAATAGCAAGTGACTGTTGATTCCAAGACAATCTGAGACAGAAATCCTTATCATACTGTCCCAGCATTACCAACCCTGGGAATGCTCGCTCTTATTTTGTCCACGTTTAACAACAGAGCTTGGTTGTGCTCGCACATTTGATACTAGCTAACTGCTAGGCCACCCGGACTGAAAGGTAAAGGGTTTGAGGCCTACCTGATGTATGTGTATTATGACGCGACAATACCATACAAATATAACTGGCAATTCCTTATTAAAAATGCTTCAAGGGCTCGTATTATGCTCATTTTCAGTTTCATAATTGTATTTAGAGGTTGTACCAGAATATGTGGTTTAATTTTCAAAGAACACCATATTTTTGTTGTACTGCACATTGCTGGAGCTCCTCTTTTCACCCTGTGTGTTGATCTCTCTGTTTTAGCTACAGAGTGAGGCATATCACCTCTGTTCCATCTTTGTTGGGAGTCGCACATGTGCAGTACCTAGGTAAGCACTACTAGCCAGTCAGAAACAGAGTATGAGGGTGTGACACGCTAGCAGCTAGCCGATGATGGAGATGGTAAGTCCCTTTGAGGGGGACTTTGGGCTTTTTCACTTTGTAAACCTATAACATGCACAGAAAGATATATAACACAATAAAGGAAAGGGAAAAAAACAAAAAAGCATAATATGAGCACTTTAAAAATAAACGATACCATTTATGTATAGAAACCTAACACTCAAGGAAATCAGCATACGAAAAGAATACCAAAATTGGCAGCATCTGTCAAGCTGTAGGCCAAATAACATTCCTGTGACCACAGAAGTGCTTAGAAAATAAATCAAAGAAATAAAAAAAAAAGTGAGGAGGAGGCAGGTAGGGGTTATTATTCCCACGCTCACTTCATCGTTCCCTGACGCTCAGTTTGGGTGTTGAAGCATCGACCAGTGAAGGAGTTTAAAGCTCTGAGCATCAGTGTCTCTGTTTGTTCCCTGAAAGATTCATAAGCGCCACATTCACATGAATCATTCACTAAGGAAATGATTGTCGTAAACATGAAGTGCCATCTCTGCCACTGTGCGCTGAAAAATTCATGCTTTTCAGGGCATAAATTATGACGAGGCACTCTGTCCCTCTGCTAGGGGAGAGGCTGTGACTTCTTCCTCCTCTTCCTTCCTCCTCCTGACTGAGGTTCACTGTCACACACATACACACACACGCAGAATTAAAAGGTGCAATGTGTTAGAAGACATGACAAACCAGACCTTTCCCTCTGCTCTTCTCCCTGTATACCAACACATATATACCCATCATCTGTTAAGCTCCTGAAGTTTGCAGAAACGCACCCTCATTGGACTCTTTTCTAGTCTCGCATTACCAGACCTATCTCCAAAGCACTGCAGAGAAGGTCTGGCCACTCCACACATACATTCTGGGATAGGAGAAAGAAAAAACTCTCTGGGTTGTTTGCATTTTTTTAAACCGAGCCCAATCGTCTTGGGCGGCACTAAGCTCTGGACGCAGAGACAGTGGCTCTCTTTTTCTTGTAAATATGCTACATTCCAGAGAATTCTGAAGAAAGCCTCTCTCAACGGTTTTAAATGTAACACTGTTTTTTCTTTCCTGAAGATTTATCTGTGTGAACCAACCTTGAGACAATCATTCTGTCCAACCTGAGTCTCTTTCACATCTTGCCACACATCATTTAAGTGAATGGAGCAATTGTTAAGAAAATGTATCTACGAGCGCTCATAACTATTTTCAGATTCAACTCACAGAGGTCAAGCCAGTAGATAATAAGATTCGAACCACAACACAATCGTGACAGGATTGTTTCACAACCCTTTGGAGCTGTTCCCAAGTGTTGTGAAAGCACCACATTCAATATTAAATGCAGTTAACTGTTACCCTGGAAATCCAGAGTTCTCGCGAGAGCACAATTTGAATTTGCTCAGGGAGTCACTCTGGCATTGAGTAATGATGCTCAATACCCATGCCCTTGGAGCCGAGCTGCACCAATCACATCGGTGTATCTGATATAGGCGGGCTAAACGGATGACGACAGCGCTGCAATATCGAAGTCCGCAATCAGTCAGTAAACATTGGTCGTAGTGTTATCCGATTGCGTACAGTGAGATTTTCAAATGCATGCTTGGTGCCGGCCCATTTATCATTGCTCATAGCCAGACCCTTAATCTTTCAGATTTGGATCTGGATTTCCAGGTTAACTGTTTTTTTTTACATTATTTTCAGGGCTTTTCTCTGCCTTTATTTTGACAGCACAGCTGGTTGAGAAAGGGAGAGGGGGATGACATGCAGGAAATCATCACAGGTCGGATTTGAACCCTGGACCTCTGCGTCGAAGCATAATCCTCCAAGTTTACGTGCGCCTGCTCTACCCACTGACCCAACCCGGCCACAGCTAGTTAACTGTTAACACAATGCAGTAAGGTCAGCTATTTCAATTAGCTGCATACATGGTTAAACGTAATTTGCTCTTACCAGTGTGTCGCCGTGTGTACTTCGTCCATAACAAACCCAACCAATCAGTCCCGAAACCTTACAATCATTCCCACGAAAGAAACAAGCTGGCCTGCCCTGTTGCACGATCAAAGTTGATGGGCATCCGATATCAGGTTATCCATGGAAATGTACTGCTGTTGATCCAGACTAACTCATCTCTGTCTGCCTACAGGTAGGAGATTGACCCTCTGGTGACCTGGTCCAGTCAGAACAACATGGAGCTATAGCCTTCTAAAGACAGCGTAGATGGTTGTGGATTTCTGGAAGAATGCAGGACCAAAAAGCTCACACACTCCTCTTCCTTCAGTTTCAGCGCCTATTTCTAGGATCTCTGTATTTCTTAGTGAGTGTCCAGCTCACACTCTGCTTGTCCATGTGGATCATCTCCTGCCTTTTTTTTTGCTGCTCTCTCGCTCTCTGTTGTATCATTGGTTGAGCCATATAAGACGCTGCACCAGCCAAGAAGAGAACAGAGGAGTATTAGTGTGTGTTACAAAACAACATCATAGCTAAATCGTTCACAGCAGGGGAAAAAAAAAAAAAAAAGCACTTGTTTTCAGTCAAATATCGTACTTCTGTAGATCTCATGGCCTTCCTTCAGCTCTCTCCTGAACGTTTTGGAGATCTTCCTCATGCCTCCTGTAGCAGTTCATTGAGCCAATTCAGGGAGTGTCTTCGAACGCTTGTATCTTTTTTTTTAGCTCTTCAAGCTCTACCACCATCTTCCATACAAACTGCAATATTCAATTTCATCCTGCTCTTCAGTCTGGATGATTTTTTGCCATGTTTGGCGCAGACTTTGCAGTTCCTTCAGATGTCCTTTGGTCTTTTAGCCTTTCTTGTTGGCCTCTGTCAGTCTCAGCCGTCCCTAAATCCCGTTTAGGGAATCTCCAAGTCGGTGACCCCAGTGGTTCTGATATTCTCACTCGGTCACTGGCTGCAAAAAGTTGGCAAACTCTGCCATTAAATGTCTGCCGTAAGGACAAACGTCTCTCACAGGAACCTGCTGGTTGTGGAAGATGTTGTGCTGGAATCTAATCTTTTTTGTGGTGGAGTTGTTTGAGCATCATTTCTCTTCCTCCTATTGGCAAGACAAAAGCAGCAAGGGGTTTCTCTTGTTGGTAAATACCAAATTACAGCAAATAATATCAAATCATGAATTAAGTTATCCGTGTCTAATGATACATTAGCTTAAAGTGATTGTTCGGAGTAATTTCACTCGTCTAACTGCAGGTAGTAGCAGCAACAACAACAGAGAGCAGAAGCCAGCAGGCAAGTGTTCATAAACTTCTGGTGTACTTACAAACTTTCCAATCCATAATTTTATGAGTGCATAACCTATTTGTACTAGTATAGAAGTTTGGTATCATTTCGGGCATTATTAGTGGGGTCATTACGAGATACAAACATGGGTCCATTAGCCCCTGCGCTAATAAGCTATTCAGCTGATAACGCTACTCTACGCTAACTCTCCCAATGTTAGACCCAAGTGAAAAAAGCTTCTCCGAACCATCACTTTAAAGTTATCTGCTAAACAAAAGCTGTTTAACTAAAGGTGAAGTTTGTGTATTTGGTGTGTGCTTGGTCTAACCCAGTATCTTCCAATTAACATGTTTCTGTCTTAGTAAAACTAGTTATTTGTGAGCCATAGATTAACTTTTTAGGCAAGCTAGCTGTTACAGTTACAACAGTTGTAACTGTAAAATAAAAAGCGTACATACTGCATGCGGTAGGGCACCAGTGCACAGAACGTTTTCTACCATGTAGGATAGCCTATGTTACGCATCACGTTTTCCCTCTGGAAGGGCGCCCTACAGGGCACTGCATTGCGTTTTCTCCATTTAACAGCACCCATTAGTACATTTCATCACGTTTTCGCCACTAAAATGCCACCCTTTTTCTTCCATTTAACAGCACCCATTAGTACACTTTTCATCCACTGGAAGGCACATGGATGGGAAAACATCTTAACTGGAAGGGCACCCTAGAGGACACTTCATCTCGTTTTCTCCACTGGAAGGGCACCCTGGAGGGCACTTTATAATATTTTCTTAACTGGATGGGCAACAAGAAGGCACTGTTGCTGCATTTTTCTGGATATGGGGGCACTAAGGTTTGGCGGTTGTTGACTTGTTTTTAAAGGTCATCCTGTTTCCAGATCTAAAAACTTTATTCGGTGAGAACAATGTTATTAAAACTGATGGGAGGGATGGACAGAGCTATGAAAATAAGACTTAATAATTATTAAGACCTTAAAGGTCCAATATGTAATATTTGTACTGTAATAAATCCAAAAATGACACCAATGCCTCATCAGATATTAAGGAAACATGTTAAACTGAAATACTCTTTTCTGACAACAATGCTAGTGTCAGTATTTTTTCTTTTTGAAATTTACATTCCGTGACGGAATTTATGTTTATGTTTTGATCTGTGTGTTGTTATCAACCGCCCAATTTGACAGGCAGGCCGGGTTGCCAGATATACCTGTAAAAACGTAAACCCAGCGCGCTAAAGCTGTAACGGTAGTACAGCCATGAAAGCAGCAAACAAACGAACAGGATCAACGGAGATAGATTCTACATGACATAAAAAAAAGAAAACAGCATGTTTCTAACAGTTGCGTGACCAGAGACCTAACAACCCCCTGGTAAATATTGGAGATGTATTTGAAAGATGGAGACAGCTTAGAGCCCAAAAGGACGCAGAGTTGGCTTATTTTCTCCTGAACAGGTAAGCATTAGCTTCAGGCTAATTTATCACAGCTACTAGGGACGGGCATTTTTTGTCATTTCAACATTTGTGTACTCACATTGAATTATATAGCTAGAGTACCCGAGTTGGTTACTCGCAAAAACAATTGAGACATAGCCAGTAAAGTGATCCCGACTGGTCCTGGCTAACGCCGCCATGCTAACCCTGCTAACGTTACCGGGAGGACCAGGCAAGCAGCCCATGGCTGTTTACAGCGTGTAGCCTCTTCAGCGGCTGGAGCCGACAACGGTGAGTTATTTTAAGCCACGAGAGGGGGACTGTAAATCAGAAAGAGAGGACTGTGAGTTTGAAAAAGTGTGTCTGTCAGTTGGTTACAGAGCTCCGCGTGAGCACGGGCTTTTATGACTGTCAATATAGCCAGCATCTACCGTTAGCTACTCGGCTGTGCTGTGGAGTAATATCTGGCTATGTGAGACTAGCATCTAACGTTAGCTACTCTGCTGTGCTGTGGAGTAATGTCTGGCTATGTGAGAAAAGCGTCTAGCAACATTGTTGTGAATGCTGCGGTCTCAGCCTGGCAACCCCCATGAACTTCGAGTCTGGGCAGGAGGGGACGGAGGAAACTACTCTCCAGTATTTTGAATAGGTAGTGCAGTAACTATTTTAACCGCTAGCTGCCAGTATTACATACAATATTACATATTGCACCTTTAACAATTGAGTACAGTAGATGTAGATGTAGATGTATTCAGAAAACGTTCGTCTCACATACAATGTGGGTTTTCCTAATAAAATGTATTCTAAATAGTGACAATTTATTTTTGGGGGTCAATTAGACCCCAGAAAGGCCTTAACCCTCATGTCCACTCAGGGCCATAGCCAGGGCACATTTTGTGTAGAAAAGAAAAGTCATTGTATGGGATCATACAGATTTTAATTATCCTATACAAAAAAAAATCTTGAATGGGTGCAAAACATGAGTAAAAAAGGTCACAATGCTGCATTTAAAGTACATTTCTATCATACTCTCACAAACCTAAAACAACCAACCTGCTTTTTTTAAAATGGTGTTTGATGTTAGCTTATTTTCCAAATAGAAAAAAAGCCTCATAAGGGTTAAATAACAATGATCCAATTCAGGAGAGTAAAATAGATCAATTTTATTTAAGAGTTGTGTGTGTGTGTGTGTGTGTGTGTGTGTGTGTGTGTGTGTGTGTGTGTGTGTGTGTGTGTGTGTGTGTGTGTGTGTGTGTGTGTTTCTCTCCCTCTTTCTCTTTCCCGCTCTCATTGCCAGGTCCTGATTTTTTCTGGGGAGTGTGTGGTCCTATCTGTGTGAGCATGTTCCTGTCTTTGTGTGTGTTCCTCCCTCTCTCTCTCTCTCTCTCTCTCTCTCTCTCTCTCTCTCTGTCTGTATATTCGGCCCTTACCTCGAGGCGAGTCGATCCTCTTACAGTAATACCATTGCCTAATCTCAGAGGCGTATCAGAGGGAGCTCAGAGCGCTCAGCACTAATAGGTTCACACAAATGGGATCTAGTCAAAAACCTCCCAATCCTCCTGCCACTGTAAATATGGAGAGCATTATCTAAGTCCGCCTGGAGGCCTCCGATGTGGAACTGATGCAGATTTGACAGAGCGACTGAGAGATAGCGACCCAAAAATAAGGTGATTTAACATGCTGTTAGCAGTAATTTTATTGGTTGTGGGGATGAATCGAATAAAATTTAAACTTTTAAAACCCGGATGGAGTCTGACGTCATTCCTGCAGGATTGCTTTAAGGAACTGAAACCATTAAATTTGCATCTTAACAATGTGTAAGTGGCTTTTAAAGGTATAAAATTACCTTCTTTTTTTTTATACCAGATTCACTCAAAGGCCCTGTAAAAACAGCTTTTCACTTTGAGCAGCATGACTGCAATGTCTTCTAAAAAGTTTGAACAGTTTTGGTTCACATGAGAGATTCCTGCATTTCTGTTTTGTTTTTTGTGCTCTTCTTATTGTTTTGAAGTGGGCGGGACTCAGTTAGAAAAAGGGGATGTCACGAACTTCCATGCACCAATTACACAATTACACTTTGGCAACATTTGAAATCAAAAAGGTGCTCAAAATCAGATCAAACCACATCTACGTAGTTGTGATAAAGCAGATTATTACTTTTAAGAGTTAAAGGACAAATCTGGCGCAAAATGAACCTATGGGGTCAATTACTGGTCACGTTCGATTAGCATGAAAACATATCCCAGAGAACGGTCGACTCGGTGCCCATGTGTTATTAACCCCTAGGTTCAAAACATTTGCATTTGCATTGAACTGGGTTAGACGCTCCATATTCATGCCCCATCTTGAAATACGTTAGCCGGTAAGGGACATACGGGACATACTGCTCCGCCTTTTGCATTTTCGCTGTCACATGATAAACTCACAGGTTGCTGCTAATGCTGCTACTGGGTATCGTAGCTTCCCGACACCGGAAAGTTTGAAGAAGGAAAACATGGAGGACCACACGTATTCAAAATCAAAATTTCAGGAACAGGAGTCTTCTTCTTCGCCCAGAAAAAGAAAAAGAATATTGAAAAGAGCAAGAGACCGTCTTTTTGAAGCGTGAAGGCTACAGTAGCTGTAATACGTACTTTGAACTGCGTGGCGCGAGAAAGTTGATTGCGATATATGATCTCAACGCTAGATGGGAGAAATTCCCACACATTGGACCTTTAAGATTAGAAACCAAATTATTAAGGGCTTTAAGGGCTAAGAGTTTGATGCAGCAGGTTTCAGATAATAATTTGTCCATCCTCCAAAAAGTATCTCAAGTCTGTGTTTATGCCAGCTAGCTTCAGCGTGGAGGAGTTGGTTTGTTTTAACTCCTGCGTAACACAGTGGTGGGTGCTTTGATTGTGATCCTTAACACAATTGTCTGTGTTCACATGACGATACAATGTTCAAGTGGAAAACAATACAGAGTGCAAAGCAGATTCTGGGCGGACAATTTCCGATTGACACTTAAAAATGTTACATCATTATTTCACCTGTCTACTTGTACGCTTTACCTTTTACTAGAAAAATGCAAAACGTATCTGTATTTGAGAGAAATGTAGCATCAAAAAGGAAACAAAATGAAAACAATGTTTGGTTATGTGGATTCAGTGGTATACATGTTTTCTCATTTGTATGGACGAATGACAGCTTTATTTATTTATATTTTTTAATACTACGCACACAGAGCAGAAATCAGCATCTGAGAATGTGCTGATGAATGTATTATTATTTTATTTTGTGTATTATGTAATAAAATAAATAAGTATAGATTCAAATATGCCAAAGCCTGTGCAGAATGAAGCTCTATCAATACCGACATATTAAGAGATGAATTGTTTGGATAAAAAAGTAAACATTTAAAGCTATGAATCAAAAATACATGTATTAAAAATTACGTCATGTGTCCAGAATGGCTTCACCAAGCTGGATGTACTCCTCAGACACAGAAACAAAAATGTCAAATGGTAAAATAAATAAATAAAATGATATTCTCCCCTGAGAAACACGGTGAAGAAGGGCATCTTGCCCAAAATGTCCGTGTGGTAAAAAAAGTATAATTTGGAGTGCTGTCCGTATTGCCTTTATATATTATTACCATCATTATGGATTCAGCAGTCTTTGAAGTTTCAATGCCAGTTGAGCCTGTTAGGTCTTGTTGTGGGGGGAAAAAAATTATTAAATAATAATTATTATTCATTAAGTCAGCCTGCCTGGGGAAAATGTTGATGAAAAAGTGTGAACAGCCCAAAACAGTCAGGTGAAGCTGCAGGAATATATGAGGAAATATGAGTGATGAAACATGCTCTTTTTTTTGGTGCCATGTGAGCTGCCGTCCTCTGTTCCTGCCACCAAACTACACACTGACTTCACAAACTAATCAGAGCAGAGCTAGAGACAGACACAGTCCTGCAGTGACACCCAGAGGCTGCAAACACTACTGCTTAATTAAAATACACAGTGGGCCTACTGAAGTTTACTATAGTGAGGACAGCATTCAGAGTTTACATTCAGTTGAGGACACCAACATACATTCATAAAACACAATGCATGCCTCGTCACAAGGGAAAGATCCACAATATGATCTTTGAACAGAGACTTATGCATATGCTCTTGATAATATGACACAAGAACAATATAAACATATTAATATGAAATGTGAAATAATTGAAATTAATGTACCTTAACCCCTAACCCTAACCCTATACCTCATAATAAAATATATATATATATATATATATATATATATATATATATATATATATATATATATATATATATCTCAATTCTGACTATCGTCTATCGTCTTTGTTATAATGATAATACTTTATTCATAATTATACTATCTGTGTTTAAGTATCGTTGTGTGGAATGTATACTGTCTGAGGGGAGGGGGACATTACATTTATATGAAAAAAACGCAAAGGCAAAAATACATAAGAAATGTACCAATGGTGCATCGTTTTTCCCATATATTATTTAGGTCATTTCTTTATATTTTAAAGTCACACTATGTAACTTGTTATGCTAAACAACAGCCACTGTGGCCATAAGTGGCAATAAAGGGTAATTTTTGTATTTTTCCAACTGGACCCTGTTATCCCATACATTGGTGTCTAAGTGACTGATCTTTGAAGTTCTAGTTTTGAAAACGCTGTAACCGGCAGCTGGGAACCGGGCTGCAATGTAATCATAAAGGGCAAATGTTCACCGTCAGTTCGTGTACACCAAAAGTGCTGTTTTTGCCACTGACAGGCTCAGATTGTTATTCTATTAAGTCTCAACAATAATACATTTTAATAATAAATTGTATTTGTAACAGAATTTATATTTAAACAGGTCTCAAAGTGCTCATAATAAATATGGAGAAGTGCTAAGAAGAAAAAAAATTAAAAGAAAATTAAACAACAAAAGGACAAGGAAAGGGGTTAAAGCGGTGATAGAATGCAAAACCAATTTTACCTTGTCATAGTTGAATAACGACAGTTCGGTGGGTAAATAGGACATACATAGAAGCTCAAAATCCCATTGACACCCCTTTACTAAGAAAATCTCATATTTTGAAACTGCCGCTGAAAACGGGCAAATCTTAACAAAGCTAGAAGTTCAACATCAACATCCCAGGACCTGTACCTTTGTCACGCCCATGGATGTATTAAAGGTGCTCTAAGTGATGTGACGCGTTTTTTAGGCTACAACATTTTTTGTCTCATACAGCAAACATCTCCTCACTATCAGCTAGCTGCCTGTCTCCTGATCACACTGTAAAAAAACAGCTCCTCACTATCCGCTAGCTGCCTGTCCCCTGATCACACTGTAAAAAAACAGCTCCTCACTATCCGCTAGCTGCCTGTCCCCTGAACACACTGTAAAAAAAACGCGGTCTCTGTAGACAGCACAGGCTCCACAAACGGCAACAAAAACAAACTGTGCCAACCTGCCCCACAAACCATAACAAACAGTGTTTCAGCCAATAACCGACAAGAAGGAGTTGGTTGAGTCATGAACGCGCATTGTGAATGTACTAATGTACTAACGCTGCTGCAGTGATGGCTCAACCAGCTCCTTCTTGTCTTGTTTATATAGTCCGTATATAGCTCGTATATATAGTCTGTATATAGCTCGTAGAACAGCCTGTGTTATTATATACTACATTATCATTTGTATACTGTATGCCTTTATCATTCCAAGTGTTAATTGTAAAAATAAATGTTATTTTAATTTATTAAAGTGCTCATAATAATATGAGCACTTTAATAAAATAAAAAATAAAGCTTTTTGACTTTTTTGAAAATGAAACCACATAAACCTATTCTGGTACAACCTCTAAATACAATTATGAACCTGAAAATGAGCATAATATGAGCACTTTAAGACATTAGACGGTTCTGGTCTTAATTTCACTTTGAATTGATTCTGTTTCTTCAATTACTGATATATGTGGACAATGCATATGTTTGGAATAAACTGGCAATTGACTTTATTTTATATATGTACTGTATGGTATATCTGAATCTTTCTCTCTCTCTCTCTCAATTTTCAATTTTCAATTTCCTATTGGCATGACAAAATCAATACATCTGCATTGCCAAAGCAGAATAACAAACACAACAAGGGGTGAATACATCTGATATAATGATACAAGTAAACAGGATAAGTATGATATAATTTCAGATAATAAACAAATTCTCTGCATGTCCCTCAAAAGGTATGTTGAAACAATTATAACATAAAAAAACATAATTTAGAAAAAATAAAAATAATAATACTAATAATATATACAATTATCTACTTATTGTGGTGGTGGCAGGAAAATATATATTTAGCTGCTAGCCATGTGTACTTTTATCGTCCCCTAATAAAAAAGGAAGCTTTTTGTCCTCAGTGAATGCAGTGAAAGCTCTGCGTGGAGCCTCCGCACAATCATAAATCAAGCTTTAGATTCTTTAGGCACCTACAATGGATTTTTGTATTAGAACAATTTATCAAATGACAATCTGCAGCTCCCCTGTGCTTTACAGAGCCTTGCAGTGAGTTTCAGCTGTTTGCAGAGTATACAAGACTAGCTGGTGACAATGGAGCATTATGGTGCAGCTAAAAAGCCAAATATTTCCCTCAGGAGTTAGTAAAGACCAAAACAGAGTTAAAAGAAAAGAATATTGTATATCCAAACCCGTTGCTTTTCAAGAAATGAAAAAAGGCTAATTTGAAAACCTTATTGAGCTATTTTTATCGTCCCCTAATAAAAAAGTGAATGCAGTGAAGCCTGGTATGCAATTTTCAAATTTTGTACATAAGAAATGTAATTCTGTTTCGATGTCCTGGTGACAGTGTGTACAGACATGTTCCTCTCTTAGTCGCCACAATTTAAAAATTGGTCACTGACTCTGTATTCTGTTAAAAATGTGTTTTTCTTTTGGAATTTTTGTTTGGAGATATTCGGCTAATTAGATATCTCTGTTAAGATTACATCATGTAATCTTACATCGAAACGTTAGTCACTGTTATGCACCTTAACAAATAAAACCATTGCAGTATAAAATTTGCTATTTTATACTGTTGTGTCCTGCCTTGGGTGTTGTGGTCTGCCGAAGCGCAGAGAACTTCCCTTTTTTCCTGAATAATAATCGAAAACCATTTTGTTCTAGTCTGGTGTTCCCCAGAGTGAAGTTGTAACTCTGGCTTTTTCCCTGAGACCTGGCTGTCCTCTGAAATACAAAACACTGGTCTTTTTCAGAATTACTGTCAGTGCCCATTTCTATATACTGTACCTACCCTAGGATGGACAGGCTCTGTTGTAAACCCTCTTCTGTTGAGGAAAACACAACTAGATCATCGGCATAGAGCAGGAACTTGATGTAAGTATCGTGAAGAATGAGACCTGGGGCTGCAGATTTTTCCAACATCGATGCTAGTTCATTGATGTAAATGTTAAACAATGTTGGACTCAAACTGCATCCCAGTCTAGCTACACGCCCAAGTTTAAAGAATTCTTACTGCACATTTATTTTTCATGTACAGTGATTTAATAATGTTATAAACTTTACCCACTTCACTGCTTTCAATAAGTTTATAAAAAAGCCCATCATGCCAAATTGAATCAAATGCTTTTTTAAAGTCTATAAAACATGCAAATATTTTACATTTTTTTTATTTTGGTTTAGTTTTTAATAAGGGTGTGTAAATGTGGTCTGAGGTACAATATTTCGTTAAAAAGCCAATTTAATTTTTACATTGTGCTTGGTAAGGAAATGAGACAGTATTCGGGCATTATTAATACTTCAGAAAACCTTCCTCAGACTACTGTTCACACAAATGCCTCTGTAATTATTAGGGTTGAATCTGGTTCTAGATCTCAGTGAAATAACCTCTCTCTCTCTCTCTCTCTCTCTCTCTCTCTCTCTCTCTCTCTCTCTCTCTCTCGTGGCCATCTGATACAGCAGTATCAGATGGCCCACCCACCAAGAGCCAGGTTCTGTCTGAGGTTTCTGCTTGTTTAAAGGAAGTTTTTCCTCGCCGCTGTTGCAAATGCTTGCTCTTTGGAGGAATTGTTGTGTGGTCTAGACCTACTGTAAAGTGTCCAGCGATAACTTCTGTTATGATTTGACACTATAAATAAAATTTAAATGAATTTATTTACTTGTAATGAAACAACTTTCTAACAATATCTCTGTTCTGAGCATATACACCACTCTATACTGCACACTTGGGGTCAAACTACAGAAAAGCAAGCTTACAGAGACTTCAAGTAGCTTATGCAATGAGAATATAACTGAAGAGTCGAAGATGGTGTGTGTAGCGGTATAGTGCAAGTAAAATGTTTGTGGCTGCAGGAGTCAATCCTTTATAAACTGTCTAAAGAAATATTATGTATATATTTATTTTCCGGGTTAAAAACTCTGAAAATGAAATAATCTTGGCTTTGCCAAACATAAGGGTTAGCACTATGCTATCAATCCCAGCTGTGGAGACATTGCTAGAGCTGTCTCGCTGTAGGACACTGATTTTTTTATTCTTGGTTTCAAAGTAGGTATTGTGCTTTTATAAGTAATTTATTGTGCTTTTGCATGTAGGCTAATTTATTGTATGTAATGTCTTGTCTTTTATCTGGACGCTGAGTCTAATAAAGTATTGATTGATTGATTAACTGAATATCTTACTACCACATTTTTAGTTTGATTCTCTGTTCTCATACTCTCACTCTTTATTTCCTCTTCTTCAAATAAGTTTTCTTACTATGCTAATATTATCTGAAAGATTTTATTTAATATTATTACAAGGGCTGTCAAAATTAACGCCATAATATCAAGTTAACACCACTCATTTTTTGGACATGCTCCGTAGTTTGGAAAATCAAGAAGCAATGCAGCAGTAACATTGTAAATGGCTAGCAGAAACAAACCTCTTTGAGCAGAAATGGATAAAGAAAAGAAGTCTTTTGAATGGCAAGTTGAGTTTCAAAGCCCTTCCACATGGTTCTCTCGACAAGACTAAGTACTGTCAATGTAAATTGAGTTACCACCAGACTACGTTGAGTCCCAAATACAACTTGAGCATTTAAAACTTTTTTTAATTAAAGTACATCTGGAACAGATAAAAAATGTGCGACTAATTTGCGACTTATATGGACAATCATGCGATTAATCGTGATTAAATATTTTATCAGCCTTAATTATTTCTATAATTTCAAGAGAAAATACAATAATGATGTTATGTTCATTTAATATTCAACTCACGCTTATTTTTTTTATTTTATCTATTTAATTTTAATTGGGCATAGTTTTGGTTTTAACAATTCTGATTCCAATTCTTTCTTTTTGCATTGATTTTGATTCTTTGAAAAAGGAAGAAGGAAGGAAGAAGAGATAAAACGGGTCACATGCTTATTTCACAGATAAGAGGAAAATGTTATTTTGATTCAGTGGTGATTTACAAGTTTACTGGGCTTTTTCAACGTAAAATAAAGCCACACTTTAGACCGCCGCTTACTGTGCTCCATGGCTGCAACACAACAAGCGCCTGGAAGTACGGTGTATGGAACCCACCCACCGATGATTGGATTGAAAGCTAATTTTCCAAATGTTAACCATTCAAAAAACGATTCCATTGGAATCGTAATTTTTTGTCTACTTGAGCTCACACAACTCAACAGAGCAATAACTACCATTAACCCACAGTCCAGCATACAGAGGCTGAGTGAATGTGGTCTGGACTCTGTGGAGGAGGGTCATGGTTTCAGAGATGCTGTAGAAACACAAAACCCCTGCACTGTGATCCAGGTACACTCCCACTCGGGAGGACCGAGGACCAGAGACGGAAGTTCTCAATTTGTTATGTCTGAATTCATAACCATTATTCAAGCAATCCAGTGCCCAAGACTTGTCATTGTTCCCAAATCCACTTTCATAACCCGTTCTCTTCATGTGCGTGTATGCTACTGCTACTGAAACTAACCCTCTCCACTGCACCTCCCAGTAACACTGTCCAGTCAAACTCTCTCTGCTCATGACCTCAAGCCTGTCGACGTCACTGTGTGAACCATTGGGACTAGGTTGTGCCTGCAGTGACAGCATTACGGATTGTCTCACTGTTGCTTTTCTGTTCCCTTCAGACAATAACAGCCCTTTGTGTGCTGTGTTTGGATCCAGCGTGATTTGATGGAAATACTGTAAGAATTCATCTCTGGTTTTAGGCTCTGCCTGTGGCAGTAAAACATCCACTTCCGTCTCTGTCAGTGAGATCTTGATCCAAACATTACTCAGAATGTCCCGTAGCTTATCTCTGACCTCTGACACAGCTGCAGTCACATCTTTAAAGTATCGTACAGGACGGATATTGATGCTGGGGGACTCTTTAGAGTCAGTGAGATTCGACAGGTAGTTGTGTAGCAACTGGGTGTGTTCCTCTGTGTGTGAGAGTTGTTCCAGCTCAGTATCTTCTTGCCTCAGAACAGCTATTTCCTGCTGCAGCTTGTCCTGAAGCTCTTTGACTCGACTCACTTTATTTTTCTGACGACGTCTGATCTGCTGCTTCACATCTGCGCTTCTTTTCTCAATGAGACAGACGAGATCTGTGAAGATCTTCTCGCTGTCCTCCACAGCTTCATCAGCGGAGTGGTCGATAGCCTCCTCCTCCTGCCGAAGCAGCTTCACTTCTTTCTCTCGGGTCTGGATTCTCTGCTGGATCTTTTGCCGACTAACCCCGAGCTCTGTCTCAGAGCACAGATAACAGATACACTGCTGATGAGTGTGGCAGAACATCTTCATCACCTCGTTGTGACGAGTACAGACGTTCTCCGGAAGCTTCTTGGAGGGGTCGACCAGCTTGTGTTTTTTAAAAGCAGGGGATTCGTAGTGAGGCTGGAGGTGCTGCTCACAGTAAGAGACCAGACACTGCAGACAGGACTTGAGAGCTTTCAGCTTTCTCCCAGTGCAGAAATCACAGGCCACATCTTCAGGTCCGGCATAGCAGTGATCAGCCGGAGCAGTTTGGAGTCCTGTCCTCTTCAGTTCCTCCACTAAATCTGCCAACATGGTGTTTCTCCCCAGGGCAGGCCTCGATCCAAAGGTCTGTCTACACTGAGGACAGCTGTGGATTTCCTTCTGATCCTCTTTATCCCAGTGGCTTTTAATACAGCTCATACAGTAGTTGTGCCCACAGGGAATAGTCACTGGATCCTTCAGTAGATCCAGACAGATCGAACAGCAGAGTTTTTCCTGGTCCATCTGAATTCCTCGCTGCGCCATTTCACCTCTCAAATAGTTCCACTTTGTCATGCAAGAAACACACTGGGAACGGATCCAAACCAAAACGAGAGCCCTTTCTTTGTGTTCACTCGCTGATATGCATTAGATGGGGATTGACAGCATTCAGACTTCACAGCGCGATGGCTACACCCATCTGTAAAGTAGATCTGGGAAGGCTGGATAAGCAGGAAACACGTGGACTGAATGGGACTGGCTGCACTCGAGAGCAGGGAGGCGAAGGAGGGGTTAATAGGCTCTGATTCATTCCAGGAAGAGGAATCAATAAAAGCAAGTCATTGTGTTTTGCACATGAAGTGAAGAGTTTAAGACATGAGACTGGATGAAGTCCGCCTAAAAATACACCCTGCTCACAAGACATAACGTATGATAACCGTGCTCAGATAATTTGGTAATTTAGGTTGAGGTGTTGACCTAGGCCTCCCTTATTTAGTACATTTTGGTTTGTTTGGAGCAGCTGTGTGACATGATTAAACATAACTGTTCCATATACCAATTTAATCAAAAATGAACACTGTGTTGACCTGCTAATGTAGAAGAACACAAACAATGTCGGTGCTGTTAGTGACGTGGCTTTGAACTCTTCAGATCCTCCGTTATATATTACCACATCAGGGACAGAAAAAAAAGGTTTTCTTGAATATTGGTCAACCACACTGATCCTGAGAGAGCAGTCACATGATAAAATAGAGAATTATTTACTTACCCTATAGGGTCACCACCCGTTACAAGTTCTCTGTGGTGGTTTTCTTTTCAAAGGGCTGTAAGCGATCAGATACCACAACGTCCCACATTGTTTTTTTCTCTTCCTGTCCTATAAAAACTTCAGCATGAACGCCTGTCAGTAAAGGAGCAAGTCAGGAACAGAACAAACAAAAATGTCTATTTTCAAATATCTGTCTCCACATCTGCCACCTTTACTGTTTAGTTTGGTTGGATTTGTTTTTCATGCCGTTTATTCGCCACCAGGTGTCCCCCTTTGGCTTTGTTTCCCTCTGTGGCAGTTAAAGGCCTTTTTCACAGCAGACTTTCAACTTGTCATAGCAACACATATACATATATATATATATATATATATATACACATATATACATATACATATACATATATATATATATATATATATATATACATACATACACACATATATATATATATATATATATATATATATATATATATATATATATATATATATATATATATGTACACAGTACTATCACTTTCATATGTTCTTCTGTAACTTTAATAATTTCTAGAATAAAGATGTAAACATATTGTTTTCATTTTGACAAATAAAAATCTTTATTTGCCGATTTTATTCACATAAACAATCAATAAATCATCATAATTGTGGTGTATTGTTTTCATCCATATACAAGTTATTTCAATTATTTATCTACAAGTAGCCGTAATCAAACAAGCAAAAGGATTACATGTTTTCAATAATGATATTTTACATTTACATTTTACAATTAAAGTATTCTTTCTTTCAGATCGTCTTTGAAATCAGGGTCATCTTTCCTGACAACCCACAAAACAGATTATAACAAGAAACTCCTTAAAATGATGAATTTATTTACTCTTACCATTAATCTTTACTTTACGATCTCTATCTATACTATTAGTAGTATGACAGTTTTTAGCTATTTTTGTCTTCTTTTTTTGGTTTTTTTCAGTAAAAAATAATGAACACAATTTAAAAAATATATATATCTGTATAAAAGAAGAAACAATGCTCTTCTTATATGAGCAGTGATCAAACCCTAAAGGCAGTTGAGATGGATAATTATCTATTTACACACTCACAACAGAATCTACCCAGCACCTCTTTAGGGTTATGGTCAGCTTTAGTCTTTTGGCTCACAAAACTCAGCAGATGATCCAAAACCAAGAAAACCATAAGTCCTGAGTCCAGCATAGAGCGGCTGAGTGAATGTGGTCTGGACTCTGTGGAGGAGGGTCATGGTTTCAGAGATGCTGTAGAAACACAGAACCCCTGCATTGTGATCCAGGTACACCCCCACTCGGGAGGACTCAGGACCCGAGACGGAAGTACAGATTCCATCATGTCTGAATTCATAATAACCATCTGAACAATCTAAAGCCCAAGACTTGTCATTGTTTCCAAATTGACTTTTGTCTCCTTTTCTGCTAATATCCTTGTACGCGACAGCTACATGAACTCCAAACCCACTCCACTCCACCTCCCAGTAATGACGTCCAGTCAGACGCTCTTGACTCAGGACCTGAGACCTGTTAATAAATCGGTCTGGGTGACTAGAATACGACTGTTTTTTTCCCTTGTTTTTTGCTTTTCTTTTCCCCTCGGATAATTGCAGCTGTTGGTTTGCTGTGTTTGGATCCAGTGTGATTTTGTGCGAATATTTTAAAAATTCATCTCTAGTCTTTGGCTCGGCTTGTGGCAGTAAAACATCCACGTTCGTCAATGTATGCGAGATCTTGATCCATTCCTCGATAAGAACCTCCTGTAGTTTATCCACGGCCTCTGTCACAGCTGCAGTCACATCCTCAAAGTACCTTGGAGGACTGGTACCAGTAGCAGTACTGGGCAAGTCTGTAGATTCACTAAGACATGGCAGAGGGGGGTACTTGAAGCTCTCTTTGTGAGAGAGCTTCTCCAGCTCAGTGTCTTTCCTCCTCAGTTCTGAGATCTCCTGTTCTAGCTTCATTTGGAGCTCTTCGACTCGACTTACTTCAGTTTTCTGTTGAAATCGGATCTGCTGCTTCACTTCTGAGCTTTTATTTTCAATGAGATAGACCAGGCCAGCGAAGATCTGCTCACTGTTTCTGACAGTTTCATTAGCAGAGTCAGTGATGGTCTCTGCCTCCTTCTGAAGCAGCTTCACATCTTTCTCTTTATCCTGTATTCTCTGCTGGATCTTTTGTTGTATCACCCCAAGCTTTTCCTGCCTTATAGTGTGTTCTGCTGCAGCTGAAACTGTGTCGTGGCCTTTATGTTCCTCCAAAGAGCACAGATAGCAGATGAATTTGTGATCGGTGCGACAGAACATCTTCATCACCTCGTTGTGACGAGTGCAGACGTTCTCCTGGAGCTTCTGGGAGGGCTCGACCAGCTTGTGTTTTCCAAAGGCAGGGGATTCATAGTGAGGCTGGAGGTGCTGCTCACAGTAAGAGACTACACACTGCAGACAGGACTTGAGAGCTTTCAGTTTTCTCCCAGTGCAGACATCACAGGCCACATCTTCAGGTCCGGCATAGCAGTGATCAGCCGGAGCTGGTTGGAGTCCTGTCTTCTTCAGTTCCCCCACTAAATCTGCCAACATGGTGTTTTTCACCAGGGCAGGCCTTGGTATAAGGAGCTGTCTACACTGAGGACAGCTGTGGATTTCCTTCTGATCCTCTTTATCCCAGTGGCTTTTAATACAGCTCATACAGTAGTTGTGCCCACAGGGAATAGTCACTGGATCCTTCAGTAGATCCAGACAGATCGAACAGCAGAGTTTTTCCTCGTCCATCTGAATTCCTCCCTGCGCCATTTCACCTCTCAGAGACAGTGACTGGCAAATAGTTCCACTTTTGTCATATAAAAACTAAGAACTGGGAACTGATCCAAACTAAAACTGAGTTCCTCATTTCCTCATCACTGATATACATGGAATGGGGCGTGGGCATTTGCACTCCACAGTATCACGGTAACACCCATCTGTCAACGTGCAGATTTAAGATGGGCAAAGGAAGCAGGAAACAAGATATTGTATTCTCGTTCATCTTTTCCCAAGAGAAATTGCAAAGTTGCCACAAATCAGGTTGAATACATTAAAGGAGGAGGAAGTCATTTTGTTCTTGTATCTCCTCTTTAGAACATGAAGTAAAGAGTTTGATATATCAGACTGTATTATACAGTAAAAACTATAATAACCCTGCTAAGATAATAAGACCTTTAGGTTTATGTGTTGACCTAGTCCTCTCGGTAACACTTTATTTGAAGGAGTGTGCATAAGACTGACATGACACCGTTATAATTATGACATTCAATTCAATTTCAATTCAATTTTATTTATAGTATCAAATCATAACAAGAGTTATCTCAAGGCACTTTACAGATAGAGTAGGTTTAGAACACACTATAATTTACAAAGATCCAACAATTCCAGTAATTCCCCCAAGTGCTAGCATTTAGTACGACTTTAAGTACCTTTTAAGGAGAAACCTTGAGTGGTGAGGGAAACTTACTTTTAGGGAGAAATGCATAACAAAGTAACAGTAACGTAACTACTTTTTCAGGTAAAAAGTAGTGTAACGCGCTACTACTGAAAATTTGGTAACAAAACGTATTTCCTTTTTCAATTCAGCGCTACGTTACTTTTCCCAGGGACAGATTTGACAGACACACTGCCTTCTCAGCTGCGCGCTCACAAGCTCCACACGGGCCGTGACAAAGGCTGGTAGCAGAGCAATGCTGCAGCCAACGCTAACTTTTGAGAGCTTTTTAAGCTTTGTGGCTTTTTGCTGGACGGCGCTCTGAGCAGAGAGCTACGTGACACATGCCACTACATGGCTCCGGTGGAGATGGGCTCATACATAGGCTAGGCTACACGCAGCGGACCGCTGTGGACTTGTGTCGGTCGCACAGGCACACGAAGACTTCCAGAAAAGAGACTGCATGTGTCTACCAATGCACAGACCATTGTGGATACGCGACCGGTAGGGGTCGATACAGACATCACATACATTAACACCGTGTAACGCTGATGACCTGCCAATGGGCATTCAACCCACGCTGGACTCGTTCGTAATGAATCAGCCGTCACTCCGTGAGTAGAGAATCCAGTCTGCAGTGTAGCTCAGACGTTTCACTGATAATCAATAGATTGGCTTTATGGTCAAAGATAGTTTTTGTATGATTAACTTCAGTCTCTGCCAGAGACGCCTGCTTTTTAGTAACGTAAAAAGTTACTTTCCATAGGGGGTAACTAAGTAAAGTAACAGATTACTTTTTTAAGAAGTAACGAGCAAACACTACTTTTTAAGAGTAACACTGGTCACAATAAAGAAAATGGAACTATGACTAGAAATAGTAGTTGTAGCAGTTCATGGCGTAGCAGGGCACCGCAGGGCCTTACAGGGTGTAGCAGGGCACTGCAGGGCGCGCCAGAGATGTTCTTTTGCTGGTGCTTTGAGGTTGCTGGACGTTTCAGTGAGGGTGCTCTGAAATTTTTAGTTTCCCTTGACACAAATAGGCTAACGTTACACGCACTGGCGCAGAAGCCCACCCACCTCCGCCGCGGTTTACTAAACGAGTGGACAAGAGAGATTGATTTAAAGTTGCCGATACAACAGCACCATAGAACGCTGATTAGCCCACCAAACATATTTCAAATACCATCCAACAAGCCGGGGTTAAACAATCATTACTGCAGCTCTCATACATCGGCTCAGAAGAGTAATGCAGCAGGCCAAATACACCACACAGCGAAGCACACACATAAAAATACGCGCATATATCCTCACACAGTTGCACATGGTCAAAATAATGTGGTCATATCTGTAGTGACTTAATATATCTAAATAAGCCACTGAGGGTGAATTGCATGGACCCCTATCAGCTGACTCACCCACTGTGGCCTGGCTGTGCGATCCCCTGGTCTAATGTCATGTACAGCAGGGTGACGTTAAGCATCCTCAGCAGCAATCACGCCGTGGTCACATCACCTTCCTCCGGCCGCTTTTCTTCGTCCCGGTTGGTGACAAGTTCCCCATATCTCTCAGTCTCATTCACAGGTTTTGATAAAGTCTCCACACCTTGACGTTGAGGGAGTAAAAAACTATCCATTGCTAGCGTTAGACTCACTTCTCTAATCCTAACGGCTCCAAATATTAAGCTCTTCTTCTTCTGTGTGAAAACGTTACTGCGGAAGTAAGGTCAAAAGTTCAATGTGTGCTGCACCCTTTGGCCGAATACGATCACCTGTATTTTTAGCCTAAAAATAATCGGTTTGTTTTATTAATGTATTTATTCATTTTTCAAATATAAATTATACTATTTACACATTAACAATTTATTTATTTATTTATAAATCAACCACAGCAATTTCTTTGGGGTGCTAAGGGGGTGCTATGGCAAACCTAGGGGTAGCTACAGCACCCCCTAGCCCCTCCCTGGCGCCACCGCTGTGTAGCAGAGCACTGCAGGGCCTTACAGGGCGTAGCAGGTCACTGCAGGGCATGGCAGGGCGTAGCAGGGAACTGCAGGGCATAGGCAGGACGTAGCACTGTTGTCATTAAAGAGTAATTTCAGCTTTTTTCAACCTGGACCCTATTTTCCTATGTTTTTGTGAATAAATGTGACTGATGGGAACAACAATCTTTGAAATTGTTCTAGTACTAAGCGAGAATGCTGTGAGCAGCAGCCACAGACTGGGCTGCAGTGTAATCCTATAGGGCAGATGTGCATTGTCAATTATAACCACAAAAGTGCTGTTTTTGCCACTGGCAGGTTCACTGACAGCTAGCGCTAAACCCACCAGACTCCATTTAAAACAACAATACTTTTAACGTGTATAGAACCAACATATCTTCAATTGTAAATCGGTAAACTATGTGTTTATTTCAACCGAGTTGTGTTGAACTAGAGTTGGATTGTTGAAAAAGTGGAAAAACTAAGCCATGTTGCTTTTCATAGTTTTAATTTGTTTCTATTGACTTTAATGAAGTGTATTTTACGATGCAAAAATTACTGTTTATTTACATCTAGTCTGGCAGCTTAAGCGAACGCAATTTTGTGGACGTTTTTATATTTAAAAAAGGATCTTACTCTTTAACAGAAATGTCAACCTCCTTAGAAATCAGTTCAATAATGTTGTCAGACACAATCTGAGCCGGTCAGTGGCAAAACAAGCACTTTTGTGAACATAAATGGAAGGTGCACAATTGCCCCATAACTTACATTATATCTTGTTTCGCTGACTGCCGACAGCAGCGCTCTTGCTTAATACTGGACCAATTTCAAAGATTGTTGTTCCCATCAGTCACTTAGATACAAAAGCATAGGAAAACAGAAGTTACCATTTAAGTGTCTTTCGGTAAATTATGACACTTCTTCTTTCTTTTTTTAAAGATTATTATTTGTGAATTTCCGGCTTTAATCACCAGGACAGCTCAGACATGAAAGGGGAGAGAGAGGGAAGACATGCAGGAAACCACGGGAGGTCGGATTTGAACCCCTCAGCATCAGGGAATAAAACTCTTCATATGGGCGCGCGCTCTACCAACTAAGCTACCCGGGCACCCAATTATGACACTTTTAATGCAAAGTTAGCATTGTTTGAGATGTTTGTGTTATGACAACTTGACACTGAAGAACACAACAATCTCTGTGTTACAACTAGGGCTGGGCGAAATGGCCCAAAAAATTTAAATAAAATGTAAGATTTAAATTGATTTCCCCCCCGCCCCTACTTAAAATAAATCTGCAGATGACAAAGAAATTGTTCAAAACAAGTTTTAACTTCATTTTGTTTTGACTCATACACACGCACACACACATGGGGAATGTATACCATTATGATTATTCATGCCAATTTTGTGGAAATATAAATTTGTTTGAGTGTATTGCCCCCCTGAAAGAATGACAAAATTATGCTAACAGATGCGTGAGATAAAGCTGTTTTCACACATACAGGTAATTCACTTCTCATTCCTCGTCTAAAAGTTCAAATCATTTTGACTTTAGTCACGCAACCTTGCCCCTATTTTCGCCTGTTGCTAAATAACGTACGTTAACGTCCCATGGTCTCATGAATGCAGCATACCTGTAGCAAGCTCCTTCGTAGTAACTAGCGGTAAAAATAAAAATGTCGTGCTACAGAGCGGCGGTTGCTAGCTGTTTAAGCCGCTACAGACCTCCGTCACAGCTCGGTTGTATCAGCGGCATTTAGTAGATGTGTTGAGCCGCAACAGAGTTCCTCAACACCGCCTCTGGTGCCCCGCATGGTGCCCCTTCAGGTCAGCGGTAGCTGGTGGTTCAGTTACTCGAGAATAGGTGACTGCCAGCCGGGTACAGAGCACCGCGAGCTGCCGGTCATTTCGGCGGAGATTACAGTTAAGTAAGTAATGAAACGACAAGTTAAGAAAATAACTAATGTTAGTCCCTGTCGCTGCCAAGTTGTTTGTGTATCTCTATGGCAAATGTGCGGGGGGAGGACTGAGCCCGTTAAGAACTACGGGAGCCCAGAGGGGAGCGTCGGCGGATGTTAAAGTCATATATATGTCATGGCAGGCCTAATTATCAAACTTTAATAATCTATTTAGCTTTATGTGTGAAAAACACATTAAGCTGTCATTAAGTTTTTTTTTTTTTTTACATTGGCTGTAATGAGACCATTATAATTGTGTCATTAATATTTTTCCTTGACCTCAAGAGGAGTGGAGCCATTTGGACTTGTCATTAAGATGTCATCAAAGTTATAACCACCAGTTTGACGACAGTGAATGCATTCCCGAGGAGATTCATGATTTTCGGACAGTGTTGCCAAAGAAACCGCTAAATGTAGTTAGCTGCCGTTAGCTGCACAGCTGTCCAATTAGCTGACTCAACCCCATGGTGCAAAGAGCCAAACCCGGAAAGAGAACCATCTTGGTAATGTATTCCCTGTCGTGATACTGGCCTCCACTGTGTTTGGTCCCATCCACCCAGCCATGTTCAGTGAAAGCTCCGTTAGAGCTATAGTCCACATGACACAAGCCTTCCGTGATCGCGCACGACCCCCCACCCCTCCTCCACACAGTTACTTGTAGCCAAGGAGGACACGGAGGATTACAAAAATATAACGGACTCTTTCAGAAGAGGTAATTATCTTCACTCGAGCTTCTGCGTGCGAAAGACGCCGGACGGCACCATTTTCTAAACACAGCCATCTGAGAAATACAGAGAGAGCAACTTCAGTTCCTCCACTAAATCTGCCAACCAGAGCAGGCCTCTTTCTGAGGACAGCTGTACATGTTATTTATATCTCAGCTCATACAGTAGTTGTGCCCACACTAAAACTTGAGTTCCTCTTTTCATGTACACTGATATGCCTGCCCGGTCTCATGGCAGTTCGTGATATGGTCACATTATTGAATCTATTGAGTCATGGACAGGACACGATACCACGTCCCGCGTGTTACAGTTCCTTTCCTCGTTATTTCCTTCCTAACCACAACCGGTCCCACTGTTGTCGGGGTGTCCCGCGTGTGACAGTTCCTTTACCCATTCTTCTTTTCCTAACCACAACCGCCCCGTTGTTGCGCCCGGGAATCGCGTCCCGCCAGTGGCGGCCCGTCCCGTTGTTGTGGCCAGCGTGTGGCGTTTCGTTTCCCCGTTGTTGTGTGCCCCTGCGCCCGGGGATAGCGTCCCACATGTGGTGCCTCATTTCCTCATTGTTGCGTCCCCCAGGGCAGGTTCGAAAATCGTGACCTGTACACGTTCCAAATTTTTGATGTGTACGCGAAATAAACGTCAAAATCGAGACCTGTAAACGAATCAATACATCTAAATAACGTGATTATTTCACAACCTGGCGTGAGACCGGGTTGGATATGCACTAAATGAGGCACGAGCACTTGCACTTAACAGCATGTTGCTAAAAACCCATCTGTCAACTTGCAGATCTGTGAAGAGCAGAGGAAACAGGAAACAAGATTTTGATCTCGTTCCTCTTTGTCACAGGGAATTGCAAAATTCCCGCATCACAGCTTTTGATAAATGCCTGGAGGAGGAGTGGTTTAAGCGTATCAGTGTGTTCTTGTATCTTCTTTTAAGAACGTGAAGTGAAAAGTTCGGTATATCAGACTGGAAGAGTTCCACCTAAAAATACATCCTGCTCACAACACCGACCTATGACAGCACTGCTCAAATAATAAGTTGGTTTTAGGTTGATTAGGGATTGGCTGCAACTAGTACAAAATGCAGTCACCTGTCTTTTAACCGGTACAAGAAGACGGGAACACATAACACCTGTCTTGGCCTTCATTGGCTTCCTGTACGTTCCAGGATCGATTTTAAGATCGTATTACTTTACTTTTTTTTATTATTGGTAAATGGTCAACCAACCACTTGCTAGGCTAGGATTAAAAAGTAGAGGGGATCGAGCTTTTGCGGTGGGTGCTCCCGTCCTCTGGAATAGCCTTTCAATGAATATGCGAGAGGCGCAGACTATAGATTCTTTTAAGTCCCTACTAAAGACAAGACACACCTTTTTATCCTGGCGTTGGGCAGTGGCGATTCTAGGGTCTGTTGTGGCTCTAGGCAAGAATTCCTAGGGGGTCCCTTAAACCCAGAGTTCGTCACCAGCAAACTCTACAAATGCTGCTTATCCCTTGTCTTGTCCTTCGGGTCACCGGGACCCGTCCAGTTTTTTTGACATTTTGTATAGGCCTGGCGTTGAGCTTCGGGGTCCGGAGTGGGACCAAAAAAATCTGCCGAAAAAACAACACACAGCACAGCAACAGCGCCACCTTTCCCTTTTCTTTTTTTGGCTTTCCATCATTAGACTCACACACAGTCTGTCAACGTTACCGATAGACTTCTTTTCTTCTCATCCTTATTTTTTCTCTTTCTTTTTTTCACCTTGAGAAGGATAACTCCTCTTCATTTCCCTTTGACTTTCCTTTGAAAAAATGTGATCATGCTTCAACGAGAATGACATGGGGCCCCTTCAGATGTCATTGCAAGTAGTCATTTGGGGGCATGGGGGAGGGGGGGCGTCAAATGTCTTTAATGTGTTTTGCTGTTTCATGTTATTTGATAATTTTTGTATTTGATATTAGACATTGGTCAACCACAGTTGTTTTAATGTGCTATATAAATAAAGTTGACATTGACATGTGCCTTTGACGTTGTTATTGACGCTAAAAGTCTCCTTTAGACTCGGATCTAAACACGCTTTATCTAAACGCGTTGGGTCGGGACTATTGTCGTCACTGTTGACGCAGTTACGTTTAGGGAAAGATGGTGGGTGGGCTTATAAAAGGTACATTTATGTGACATGTGGGACAATAACGTGACAGTTGGGTTAATGAAAAGAAAAATGCGACCGGTTTAGGGAAAGATCGTGGGTGGGTATAAAAGATGCATTTATGTGACACGCGGGACAAGAACGGGACAGTTGGGTTTAGGGAAAGAGTTAACAGGACAGTTGGGTTAAAGCCCCAGTGTGTTTGTAGTTGTTCATTATCAAAATCTGTATTGCCCTTCAGAAACTTGTCCTTTTTCATGAATATTGACCACCGCCATCAATTTCAAGTAATCCTATTCCTCGCTTCCTGACCCCGGCAAGTTTGAAGAAGGAAACATGGAGGAACCACACGTATGGAGGACCTCACGTATCCAAATTTTAGGAACAGGAGTCTTCTTCTTCACCCAGAAAAAGAAAACGGATATTGAAAAGAGCAAGAGACCGGAAAAAGAGTGAACATTGGAGCTGCTTTGGAGGCACACACCAAATCCCAACTAGTTAATTATCCTCTGGACCGCTGCAGTCTCCTTTTCTTTCTCTCTCCTTTCCGTCAGGTGCCCGCTCGTTGTGTCCGCGACACTCTCCGACACGAACTCATGAATGTATTAAGAGAACGCATGAACTCCAACAATGACGACTGATAGACCGCCTTTTGTACACCTTCGCTTTTTGAAGCGTGAAGGCTACCGTAGTTGCAATACTGCGTGGCGAGAGAGCGTTGATTGCGATATATGATCTCAACGCTAGAGGGGAGAAATTCTTACACAATGTAGCTTCAAGGAAAAGAAAATCGTACCAGTTGGACTCAGTAAAAGATCGTGGGTGGGGTTATCAAATGCATATGAATGCGTTTCTGTGACACGCGGGACACAAATCCCAGCCTACGGGCTGAAAGTCTTGTGTTGTTTGACCCATCTACCACCCCAACCAGCCTCCCCACATGGAATTTCGGGCTTTAACACTGCTACCTACCGTTGATACTCTTAAAGTGCACATATTATGAAAAAAAACACTTTTTCTGGGATTTGGGGTGTTATTTTGTGTCTCTGGTGCTTCCACACACATACAAACTTTGAAAAAAATCCATCCATGCTGTTTTGAGTGAGATACGGTTTCTGAATGTGTCCTGCCTTCAGTCTCCTGGTGAGCTGTTCAAAATCGGCTGGCTAACCACAACCGTTAGCTCGTAACGCTAGCATGCTACCTCGCTCTCAATAGCAAAGCACTGCTACAACACACACAAGTTCACCATAATCTACAAAAGACCTACTTACATGTGCGCCCTCGTTTAGAAGAAGTCTCCCAGCTAATCCTGCCTTGTAACTGACCAAAGTTGGAGAAACAGCCTTTCTTTTACTGTCTCTAGAGTTAGCTAGCTGACATGCTCTACATCTGAGCTATTGGGCATGTGCGAGTGCAATCAAAGATAGTACAGAAGAAGAAGAAGAAAAGAGGTTTCACTCTGTAGCTAAAACAGAAACCAGGTGAAAAGAGGATCTGCAGCAGTGAGAGAGAACTGTGCAGTACAACAAAAATATGGTGTTTTTTGAAAATTAAACCATGTAAACCTATTCTGGTACAACCTTAAAATACAGTTATGAACCTGAAAATGAGCATATAATAATATGACATAGGTAAAGTCTACCAGTTGTTCATTGTTACTAGTAAACAGTTTTTACGACCATGTGTGTGTCCTGGTTTGATGTGTGTGTGTTTGTGTCAGGAGGGGATGTGGCCCACTTGTTCGGCCTGGCTCACATGCATTTAAGATGGCTGCCAACTAAGGTCTCTTCTCCCAAATCACCATGCATCACCCCAGGGACACTCTAGCTCTACATTTAAACATTATATTTGAACTTTTCCTTATATACACACTGCATTTTACACACACTCATAGACATATGTTGCAGAGTGCATCTTGATGTATATCACAACCACATTGATCCTGAGTACATCAGCAGCAGAGAGCTGTCATGTCAATGAAACAGAATACTTTAGGGTTTTCAAAATACAGTTTCTGTGCTGTGAGGGATCAGGAAGCACAACTGTGGTGGAAATTCCGGTGACGAGTGAAGAAATAATAGTTTGATGAGACCAAAGTTGTCTTTGTCTATGTATTTTGCAACAAAAAATAAAATAGAATTCAGGAAGATAATAGTTTCAGCTGAAAGTACAGAGCTCTGTAACCCCTGGATGATGGTTCAGTCTGACAAATAATTGCCAGAACTCATCACGTCTTCACTTTGAATCCAGACAAGTTAAAGCTATTCTTAGATATGTCATATGAGCTGTCCAACAAGACCGTTACTGCTTATTCATCCTGTTCAAACCATAACTTCCGGCTTCATCAACAAGTTTGCGCCACAGGGTTCAGTCTGAGGAGGTTTTGCAACATAAGCATAAAGTGAAAAAAATACAATAACACAGTGAGCATACTTTACATACAGTTGACACAACAACAACGCCCCACTGTATATTTTGTCTTGCTGTCCTTTAAAGGTCCTATGAAATGCTGCTTTTTGGATGCTTTTATATAGGCCTTAGTGGTCCCCTAATACTGTAGCTGAAGTCTCTTTTATATAGACCTTAGTGGTCCCCTAATACTGTATCTGAAGTCTCTTTTATATAGGCCTTAGTGGTCCCCTAATACTGTATCTCAAGTCTCTTTTATATAGACCTTAGTGGTCCCCTAATACTGTATCTGAAGTTTTTTTTATATAGGCCTTAGTGGTCCCCTAATACTGTATCTCAAGTCTCTTTCCCGAAATTCAGCCTTGGTGCAGAATTACAGCCACTAGAGCCAGTCCCACAATGAGCTTCCCTTAGTATGTGCCATTTCTGTGTCTGTAGCTTTAAATGCTATTGAGGAGGAGAGATGGGGGTCAAGGTGGAGGGTGGGGGTGTGGCCTTGACCAGCTGCCATGCTTCACTTGTTTGAAAGCCACGATGTCTCTCTCTCTCTCATGGGTGGGCCAAATTCTCTGGGCGGGCAAAGCAGAGAAAGGGGAGATAACCTTGCTCCTTATGACCTCATAAGGAGAAGATTCCAGATCGGCCCATCTGAGCTTTCATTTTCTCAAAGGCAGAGCAGGATACCCAGGGCTCGGTTTACACCTATCACCATTTCTAGCCACTGGGGGCCATAGGCAGCCTGGGGGAACGCATATTAATGTTAAAAAAATTAATGTGAAATTTTCATGCCATGGGACCTTTAAACTTCAGCATGGCAGGAGGGAAAAGGAAAAGATAATTTTTCTAATATCTGTCTCTACTTCTGGCCCATTTACTCTTTTTTACGTTTAGTTGCATTTGATTTTAATGTCATTTTTCCACCACCAGCTGCAGGTACTGGGAGTTGGTGGCAAGGTGGAGCTGGGAGGGTCGATCTGTACCTGCCAATCTGGGCGTGGCTTCCAGGAAGGACTGCCCTTCTAGGAGACTTGGGGGGCTTTCATACCTGCCTCATTAACTTTGGCTGAATCGCACTAGAGTTTGTTTTTCCCCCTTGGTGTGGTTTGTTTGGGCATGTGTGAAGGCAGCAATTACGCTCGGATGCGCACCAAAAGCAGACCAAACAACCTTGCTGAGACCTGCTTAAGGATGTGGTCTCTGTACGCATTCAGTCAAACTCGGGAACGGTTGGTTTGTGATGAGAACGTGAGCCAACCTCCAACCCCCCAACTACTGTATGTGTATGTGTGAGCTAAATGGCTCCTGTAGTCAGGTGTGCTCTGCAATCTGCCATGTGGCAGAACATGCGGACTGTAGTAACTTGGCAGTGTTTCTCTCAATAGACTGCAGGCAAGCTCGCCATCAGTCACATCTCCGTGGTCACAGAGCGAGGAATCGGTAGACAAAGTAAGGTCACTCGCAATACAACGTCTGATTATTTAACCAGGATGCCAGTGCCTCCCTGTGCTTACTTACAGTAACAGCAGCAGCTCGCTCTAGCCGAGGCTTCTGGCACGGGGATGCCAGCGCCCCCCCAAGCCACCAGCTTTCGGTGTTCCTATAAATACCCAAAGGCTAACAAGCCATCTCCTCCCGTTAGTATTCCATTGACTCCCATTCATTTTGGCACAACTTTGACTGCAAATAACTTCACATCTGAAGCATTTAAAGACTATTTGTCCATTGTTTATTTCTAAAGAAACATGACAATGTATAAAAGGCTCCATTACCTTGTAGTTCACGTTATGGCTCCGTAGCAGACGTTTTTGTAAAAATAGGCTAACGATTGTGTCATAACCACGTGACTTACTGTCGCACAGTAGAGGAATTACCGTATAGTACAGGAGAAGCTCACAGGCAGTTTCAACTTACATTAGCTGTTTAGGTTTTATTACTAATGTTAACTAGCATTTTAGTTAGCCTGTGCCTACGTTATCTCCTTACATATCTACGCTCTCCGTCTCTGTAAGATTGGGAATGATTGAGATTTCTCTTGTCACAGCTACCAGAAGACTTCCAACTTTCAGACAGGTTGCTCACGTCACATCTACGTCGTCTCTCTCAGTTGGAGGCTCCTCAGTAACGCTCAGCGCTCACCGGAAAAGTGCTTTTAATAGCCTTCACTGGTCTCCGTCCAGAGCAACGGGGTCTATTGGTCCATTTTATATAAGGTGCTGCTGCACAATTTATACATGTAACTATGTACAAGCAACTCAGTAATTTTCTTGTGAAAACCATTTAGTTAGATATTTAGAAATGTTGTTATCCTCCATTGTATTGATGCTTTGTTTTAGGCCTAATCATTATTGCACTAGTCAATGCAGATAGACAAATGTATTTACACAGCGATTTGGTTGGGACAGTGTGTTCATAAAACACGTCTTTTAAAAATAAAATAAAAAAATAGTGTGGAAAAACATCACTATATGCATCAAAATGTTATGTAAAACAGACCGTTTAGTCAAATGGACTGACATGTTGTAAAAATCTGAACAAAGCCTCTCTCATCGGTTTCAATTGGTATCATATATATTGTCATAAATTGTTGCACTGTATTCCTTCCTGACGATGCATCTGCGTGAACCTAACTTGAACCAATCCATCCTACCTTTTTTTTTTTTTTTTAATTTATATCTTTCTACTCTTACATCATCGAAGTGAATGGAGCGATTGTTAGAAACTGTATACATACTCGTGGGTCTCATTAAACCTTTAAAACATTGTTAACTGAACCCTGCATCGTGTCACTTTGTTCTACAAGATGATAGGATACCAACCACAAAACAATCGTGATCGGATTGTTTCCCAGCAAGTTAAATTAAAACGACCACATCCATACATGAAACCTTGAATAACCACAATAAAATGAACACTGGTTTCAGATTGCTAAATGTGCCCTTGGCTTTTATTAACAACCGCATGATAAAACATCATCAGATGATAGAGAACAAACAGTTGCTGGTACAATGAACAGCAGTCGTCAATCTATTGCTTCCATTCATTCAGTAATAAAAGACGACATCGTCTGCAAACATTAACACTAGCATGAAGGTGATGTAGTGAAAGTCAGAACAGGAATTTGTCAGTTTTGGCCTAGCACTGATTAGCGAATATCCTAAATTATAGGACATGAACACACACAAACACACACACACACACACACACACACACACACACACAATTTGTTCTCTCTGGAATGTGTGATTTACTTCTAAGAAGTAAAAAAGAAAAGAACAAACAACTAATAAGACATTATTAAATATAACCCTAGACCTCTTTGCTGTGTTTCTTTCCCCATTAGACGTAAGAGCACTTGAAATCCCATTCTGCAAACACTGCTGTTGAAGGTAGGTAGTCCCTACAGTGTGTTCACAGCATCTTAGGTACATAAAAAGAACAAAGATGAGGTATAGAACAAATGATAGGTTAGAATTTTGGTTTGAAATAGGTATTTAAAAAAAGGTTTTAAGGCTGAAATCCCCCAAATAGTGAGTTCAACATCCATCTGTAAGGACACTTGGGACATATTTTTAAATTAAGATACACTTTATAACATCTGACCACCTTGCACAGCCTGGCATGGTAGCATCCCATCATTATTTATAATAAAACATTAAAAAGAGGATACTTTGACATGTCTAGCTTTAGCCCATTGTTTTATTGTGAAGGAACATCTTTGGATTTGCATCATAACAGATGTTGGGATCTGATTTCATGGAGATAACGGACAGCTTGACTGGAATATGCATTTTTTTTTTTAAACTTCAATAAAACGCTAACATATCAAGTGCTTCAAAGACATAGGGCTAAAGTTCTGAATGTCAAAAAAAGTGTCATATTAAATAACGTTACAACTCTGTATCCAGCAACAGTAGTGGTAAGATTGGAAAAATGACTTAAAAAATAAAAATCCTGAGTTAAACAACATTGTCAGTCACATGCATGACCTCAAACCCCGGTAACGAAGGCTGTCTCGTCGGTGAGCTTTTTTTTTCCCCATTTGCATTTTAACAAGAGTTTGTGCACAGAGGATAAAATGCAGTGAGTCACAAACTGCAGCAAAGACACATTCAGTAGTGCTTCATTTAACTTTCTGCAAAAGCCGCTCATTTTATTTCTATAAAGACGAGTGACTTTCGGAGCGCTATGCTTTTAACCTTCCTCTGAGGGACTTGAATACCACAAAGAAAGGAGGTCCTTTTAAACTCCGACCGGGCTCTCGTTTCTGTGCAGAGTTTCCGACGTTGACCATTCCGGCAGCGACTCCACAGATAAAAATGAAGATAAACCAAGCACTCCTTGAACTTTGCTCCATCTCCCGCTCAGCCCAGTCAGATGTTTTCGGCTGCTGTCTGGGGAACTTCTCTGATGCTTTCCTGGAATACGCCACGGGCCGCCGGTCGCCGACGAATGCTCCGCCCGGACGAGATGAGGTCGGCGTAGCCACGAGAGTGAGAGAAGGCATAGGCGGAGCGGCGGGAACGCCGGCCGCGCTCGAAGGCTGGTGCCTTTTTCTTCTCCTCCTGTAACAGCTCCATCTCGTACTTCTTCCTGTTCCTCTGGACCTGGGGCATGGTGGGAAATAAGCAGGTAACATTAGAGAAGCACTGCGGTGTGGGAAAAGGGGACGTACAGCGTTACTTGTAGAACAGCTACATACATTTCAAGACTTTTTTTCTTCAAGTAGCGAAAATTGGCTTACACAAAACTTTATGTACTATTATCTTGCACAAAATCTTATGTTCGATGTATTGCTTTCTCCGACTCCCTCTTAGATGTGGATTAGAGATGTTCATTAACCGACAATAAGATTAATACTATCAGTTGAAAACATTGGGCCTCATTCACCAATATCTTCCTAAGTTTTCTCTTAAATATGTTCTTCAGAAGGTTCCTAAGAAAAGTCTACGCCGGATTCATGACGTGTTCTTAAACAGCAGATTTGTTCGCACCTGTGTTCTTAGGATTGATGAATCCCACGTCTTCGTAACTTAAAGCGCGTGCCAGTTGTTCCTAATTAGCATAAGAAAACGCCCCGCAAATTCCCATATAAGGACATGACACTTCCTGTGCACCTCCTTGGAGACAGGTTGTCGGAGATTGTCGGAGCCGCGGTGGAGGAAGTACTGAATCTCAGTATTTAAATAAAAGTACAAATAACCAGAGACATATTTATTTTAGTAAAAGTAGAAGGTGTCCACTACCACAAACAAGGCCTGGCTTTTAAAAAAAGTTCCTATCCTAACCAGCATAAAACGGAAATGTGTTGTTAGAATCGGAATGCGGTTGGTTTTATTCATGGATGTATTTTAAGACAGTTTTATTTTCTCTAACCATGCAAGTAAGCAAATAAAGTGCGTGAAGCAGCGCAAATGGGGAGATGTGAAGAGGTCCAGCCAAATAAATAAGATATGAACGCGTCTTACGCAGCCTGGCGGAGGAGTAAACGACGCTGTGGAGAAAAATAGATATAGCAACTATGATTTAAAAACGTGAATAATAAAAACAAACGTTTTCATTTTCACTTTTACCGGAGGCTGTATTACCGAGGGTCAGCAGTGCTGCGCCCGGGCTCTGCAGCACCAGAGCCGGCTTGGATCAGCGGTGGCCCATATATACAGTATCTACGGCAACCAAACTTTACTGGTGAGACAAACGTGTGACGGTCAGGAAGACGTTGTGGCAGGGGGGAAACTGATCAGAAAATGTAACGGAAAATTGTAGAAATGTAGTGGAGTAGAAAGTATAGATAATTGCTGCAAAATGTAACAAAGTATAAGTCAAAAGTAGGCTATGCACTATTGAATTTACTTAAGTAAAGTACAGATACGTGAAAAATTTACTTAAGTACAGTTAGGACGAATTTGTACTTTGTTACATTCTACCACTGGATTTTGGCCCTATAAATAGCGATCAATCACCAAATAATGCAAGATTTAATCCGTTTAATTGCTGATGTAAATCGTATTGTTAGTGGTTTTTTTTGTATAATATGATTTTTTTTTTCAACAAATGATCAGAAATACATTATAGTACAATACTATCATTATAAACGACTCTAGAATTGAATAAAATGCAGTAAGCAATCATTTGGAGCAAATTGTCATCACTCAAATGTGCGTAAGAGTGCTTTTCAGTGTTCTTAGATTTTGTTCTTAGCCAAGAACAAATCCAAGTTAAGAGAGAAAAAGTTTGTAAGAAGGGTTTAAGAACACATTTCTTCGTAAGAACGGTTGGTGAATGAGGCCCAATGTTATTAAAACAAAAATAAAGTTCTTAAAAAGAAAATTATAAAAAGAAAAATAGGCTAAACAATATTTCGAACAAATGAGTGTTTATATTTGTTCTTTCTGCAGTCTGGGACCCTATAGCGCCTCCCAGAGGGCAGGAGTTGATACTCCCCATGCATGGGAGGAGTCCTGGGAGATTTTGTCAGCCAGTCTGACAGTATGCAATACGTGGCTTTCAGTGAACTTGTTCTCCACTGAACGTCCCACCAATTTGGAACAAATCCTCAGGAGCCGCAAAATCCTGGCCTTCAGATGGACTGAGAGGCCCCCAAACCACACTGCGCCTGGCACATTAAACTATATCTAAAATGCGGACTGGCGGTTAAATCAGCCCCATTAACACACAGAGTATGCTAAGCAGACACACAGCTGACGGCAAGCCGTTCCAGGAAAATGGCTGCATGTGTCTACGACAATGTACGGACCATTCGGGCTGAGCGACGGGTACAAGTCTACAGCTAACCACAGACACGGAGTGCGGAAAGTATGTACAACCCTCCGGACGGGTGAACTGGGACTCGGTTGTCTGCTGTCAGTTAAGAGTTAATGATTTGGTTAACGAGGATAGCCATCGGTCAGAAAAAACCTTCTAAATTAGCATCTTTAATGGGAATTCATGACAGACTGCTGTTGCTTCTAGAGTAACCGCACTATGACAATTTGCCCCTTGTTTCAGCTTTGTGTACAGTATACAAACTTATGGTATGTCCAGTCTTGAGAAGCCACATGTACATTTTCCTGATAGTCGTTCATGATATTGGTGATTATTCATGCAGGCCCAGCAGCAAGTTATTAGCTTCACTCTCTGAGGTCTCACCTTATCTCCTACAGAGGGCCAGATGCTCTTATGGAGGAACTGGATGCAGATGACCGGGAGCAGGCTGATGCCCACAGTCAGGATGATGGTTAACCACAGGTAGGGCTGACGAAGTGCGTTTGATGCTGCACCTAAAATTGCAAAATATACACGTTATGAGAGGTGTGAAGAGGGCGGTTGCAGTTAGCTGAAAATATGCTAACATCCATTCCTCACAAAGCAGCTTTTTTAAGTTAGAAAAAGACTCCTCCCCAACTCTAGCTGAAGATTATTTATTTTGCTACAGCCCGTAGTAGTGGTGTCTCGATGCTCCAAATCCAATTTAAAAAAAATCTTTGAACAGCGACGGCAAAGACACATTAAGAGCCACAGGATGGCAGAAGGGTACTTTGCAACAGTTTCTCAAGAGTTTACAAGTTGCAATTGAATGCATTCGTTTAACAAGGTGCACATGAACGCACCATGAAGTCCCCTCACAGCCCACTTGCTTTACCTTTGTTGTTTGTTTACATAACTCACTCACTCAGTGGAAAAATGTTGGTGGATTTTCCAGTTCTCTTGTTTCTCATCACCTTCAATTACAAAAGGTCTAGCTACAGGCTACTTGTAAGCTATCCCTACCCTGTGAATTTAGATGCATGCTACCAGTGGGTAAGCTACACTGTCTGTTGTTTGTTTCTTACGACGTGCATAAGTAGGGGGGGTAAGCTACAATTTACATTTCGCTGAATCCCTCCCTTGAACAGCGATTTCCCCCTCCAAAAAAATAAATGCTGGTATTAGTTACTCCCTGCAGCTTCTGAAGCAGCTTTAACTGAGGGCTTTGGAGTACAGACTACAACGCCAGTTAACGGTGTCACACTGTGCTGAATGTGTGACTGACCAGTAAAGGTGAAAACTGAGGGGAAGATGACGTGGATCCCGGCACTGTGGATATCAAACATGATGCCAAAGTAGATGGCTATGCTGCCCAAAACCGCAAAGCAGTTAACAAATGTCCAGTAGGAGGTCTCCAGAGAGATCTGGAAAAACGAGAGGTGAGAGAAAACAAAGATCAGCCGGCTGTTCACATAATAAATTCATTACATGCACATTTTAATCCAATTTCACCCTCACATTTCTCTGGAGCAACTTTAAGGTTAGAAAAAATAATAAGTCTCCCACAAAGCACGTGTGTACATAGGTTTTCAAAATTTCTGATTTAGTGCTTTAAATAATCACCCAGAACACACATTGAAATTTATTCCGTATTTAGTTATTTAAAGCCAAGATACTTCCATTCATGAACAAGAAAAAATATCAAATCTTACTCAAGCTTAAATTGTAGCTGATTAAAATCAGAATGTTACCATACTAGCATGTTCTCGTCCAAGTTTTAACAGGGCTGACTAACCTGCAGGTTGACTGTGAAAATGAGCGACGAGGCGGTGACTATGGCGAAGGACTGGTAGTCGGAGGGGGCTTCTCCGTCCTGTCCCATGGTCTGCAGGAAGGCTCCATACGGGATGAAGAAGATGACGAGCGAGACAAAGATGCCGTGGAACAAGCTGATGAAGAAGTTCCTGTAGTTAAACAATGCCCCCTGCTGGCCGGGCAGGTAGAGTTTGGGGAATTTCAGGCTCAGTTTGTCGTTAACATCCTGCGAAGCGGAGCAAATGGTTAACAAGGATGAGTTATGTTCCCCCCCATCTAATCTTAACACCTCTAATGTTGTAATGTAATGTAGATATTTTTGACAGAGATTCAGCCCAAAAATGCCCATTTGCAGGTGGATCCTATATCCTATACCTGCCAGTACTTTCTCTGTACTGTTCTTTGTTTCTACAACAAATCCGGTTTTTACCTGGTCAAGAAGTCCAACTAGTAGAACGGGTAAGCTGCTGTAACAGAGATTGTAGAGAGTGATGAACCAGTCTTCATAGGCGACCTGCAGACAGGGAAACAATTATTCAGTGGATCACCTCTGCACGCCACGCAAGTTGTGATGCACGGCGAGCTCCGATTGGTTGGTTGGGGTCCAACGTGTGGTCTGTCATGTCTCGCAGCCAGGTCACACAAGAACGTATGACTCTATGATCACCTAATCTGACAAAGCGACTGTCTCAAAAGACAAAAGAAATATGTAGTCTGATTAAACCATGGGTGAACAAAACTTAAAGGGTTTTGTAATGATAATTGCAATGTAAATATTACATGGAGTGCCCACCCATTTATTTCCCCATTGCGTTTACCTTTGTACATTTCGATATTTGTAGTGGTCGTTTATTTTACTTAATATTTTAAACAATATTTAATATTTATTTATTAACGGAAACGGTTTCAAAGATCGCCTAAGTTAGGGTCCTGTTTTTATTTTTAGAGTTTGAGTACGGAAGTAATCCAACTCAATGACAAGTGTGCAAACAACTTCCTCCGCTAAAGGAGATGAGATGCAGTTGAAAGCTCCAAAAAAAAGCAAGTTGAATGGATCTTGAATTAAGATCATTTGGCCAAACCATTTTTTAGGATGGACTGGGACTGCACAAGTCATCCAAACTGAGTGTGGTCTAGACCTACTCTCTGGAAAGTGTCCTGAGATAACTTATGATTTCTCATATTATTTATGTTATGATTTGACACTATAAATACAATTGAATTGAACATATATGTGCACAAACCCTGCTACAGGAGCTATATCTACTACTATCTACTAATGAGTGTCATTCGAAGACTGTAAAAAATAAGTGCGTTTATAATTTTCTCTCTCTCTCTCTCTCTCTCTCTCTCTCTCTCTCTCTCTCTCTCTCTCTCTCTCTCTCTCTCTCTCTCTCTCTCTCTCTCTCTCTCTCTCTCCCTCTCCCTCTCCCTCTCCCTCTCCCTCTCCCTCTCCCTCTCCCTCCAGAGGACGCATTTACAACTATCCACATCGGCCCAACCCTAATCCACCCTCAAATACACCTGACCAGGACAAAAGCTGCAGGGCTGCTGACCTGTGAGGAGAATCCACTGAAGAACGAGTACCAGAAGTGGACCAGTGTGAAGGCGAAGTTCTTGAAGAAAAAGTAACGCAGGAACTTGCACATTCGGATGTAAGACCAGCGTCCGTGCACCAGCAGGAGGCGCTCCAGGTAACGGAACTGAGCGAAGGCGTAGTCGCTGGACATGACGGCCTGCATCCCCTCCTGACCACTGATACCGACACCGATGTCTGCAGCTGGAGGGACCGAGGACGGGGAGAGGGATTAGAGTAGAGTCACGGGAATGTGACACATGCAGAAAATGACAGTTTGTCCGTTCATGTCCTTACTCTTGATCATGTTGACGTCATTGGCTCCGTCGCCGATGGACAGCGTCACGGCTTTCTTGTACTTCTTCACCAAACTCACCACGTTACCCTTCTGCTTCGGTGTGACGCGACAGCAGATGACCGCCTCGCACTCGCAGGCCATGTCCACAAAGTCAATCTGTAGGGACATTCCACCATGCTTGTTAACATCTAAACCGTTGCACATGTTGCACTGTCCATGCAATCCTAGCCAGTGTTGGGAGTAACGAGTTACAAAAGTAACGCAATTACAGTAATGTATTCCTTTTTGCTGTAACGCAGTAATATAACGCATTACTAATGAAATTTTGGTAATATTATACCCGTTACAATCTCAGTAACGCAAGTTACAATGCATTTTAACGCAACATTTTTTAAGAATTTCCCAACACCGCGAAACGTTTGTTCACAGGGGAAAAAAAGCCCCGAGTATTATTTCATAACATCTGTGTCCCAACAGGTGACGGTACGTCAGCGCGGACAGCAGTGTGTCCGAGCCGCTGACAGATTTAAACATGTCGGGAATTAATGTTTAGGATTGCTAGTACACGTATATATGAATGCATTTTATCAGCCATAGAGAGTAACTCTGCCTGTAGTGGAATGGCTTCCAATGACGACCAAAAACGCTTGTCTTTTACTGTGACCATTTACTGTTCAATATGTTGCAGTTTTACACAAAAGAAAGTGAGCAACTTAGCTTGACGGAGATATTTGCATCTAGGGTCTCATGTTCGTCTCAACACAAGCTAGCAAGAGTACACAACAAACAACTTCCGTGTAGGCTACTTCAAAATAAAAGCCCTTCCTGTGACGGTTCGCAGTAAAACTAAATTACTGTTAAATAAGGTTGTGTACCTTTTCACATATCAGCTGTAAATCAAGTAGGCTACTGTAAATAATGTAAATAGAGAGTTTTAATCGCACTACAATTGACCATTTCCTTTAGACTGTTTTAAACTAAACAACATGAATTTCTTTTTCAAAGTGCTTTAAACAAACATTTTACAACAATGCCGTACTTCACTACAACTGTAAGCAGGGCTGGACTGGGAAAAAAAAAAAAAATCGGCCCTGGCATTTTTGGCCCAGGCGGCCCACACCCACCGTGATTGGTCAGACAAATTCCCTGCAGACAGGGAAAAATATGCGTGCATTCTATGATATGAGTTGCCTAGTGTTCAGCGTTCATGATCGTGATCGTTTTGAATCCTTCAAGAGGGGACTCATAACTTATCTGTTGATCTTACACTTAAATAATTCATTCATTCTTAGAGTTATGATTTGTATATTTATGGTATTTTTACCATAATTTTTTTATTATTGATATTTGATATTGTATTGTCATTATTTTTATTATTACTATTTTGCTTAATATTGGCTTAGCAACTTTAAAAACAGTTTACTGTTAATTTTAACTATTGTAAGATTCATATTTTGTCGCTTTGGACACAAGTGTCTGCTAAATACTGTAACCATAACTATAACCCTTCCCAAAAGCTACAATAAAGCTGAAGTATATGCCCTGGAAAAGAGAACCAATACAAGAGAAGCTAATTAAGCCATTCAAGAACACTGCTGCTTGTATCAATCTGTCAGACTGCACACCTGCACCACCCGATAATGTTGTAGTTTTTTTTGGGTCCTGTCTCAATCACCCACCACTCAGCATGGCTCTATGTATATATTTGTTATTATCTGTATTTATATTTTTCCAACTGTATTACTTTCTCAATATTATTTATATTATGGTCACACTTAAATATCATTTATATTATGGTTAATTACTTTTGCTGTTATGTAATTACATATTTTTCAATCTAATTTCACGTCAATTACAATTAAAGTATTTTTTTTGCACTGCCCACCTCACTTTACTTAAATACTTTTTATATAATGCCACTTTACATTCAGTGTTTTTTGCACATTGTCTTTTGTTTGCCTGTTGTTTGTTGGTTTGTTTTTATTGTGGAAACACTGCTGCTGTAATAAGTGAATTTCCCCATTGTGGGATGAATAAAGTATTAATAAAAGTATTATCTAATCAACACTGATGTTATAGATCACACAGACTTTTCAGCTACCCAACAGGCTAACCGCTAGCATTTTCAATGTAAGCTTAAGCAGTTAGGATACCTGACAGCCACTAACTTTAATGTTACAGCCAAACTGCTGGTTATCATTATGACGTGACATGAACACACACACGAACACACACACACGAACACACACCCTCCCTCCCTCCCTTCCTGAAAGTCCCTGTTAATTTGTCTAGTCCTTACCACATCGTCATCTACTCTCTCTTCCATCTTTTCCTCACTCGCCTCCTCCTCGCCTTCTTCCCTGACATCGTTGTTTCTGCTTCTCTGTATAGCCAGCCACCTCTCCTCCTCCTCCTCGGCTTCAGGTAATGCTGATGTTGAAGCATACAGCCCCAAACATGTCTGAATTTTTTGAGGACTCCCCCTGTAGATTCTTAATCTTTTTCTCCTCTAATTTCTCTGCACCTCCCTTTCACTTGGTGGTCGTTTGTCCATTATAACGTGGATGCTAAACTTCCAGCATAACTATTACAGCTCACGTCTCAGGGCAGGGAGGCGTGGCCATAGTGGGATTCGTAAATTTGCGGCCAGGAGTGGGGAAGGGGGTTCCTGGATTTCATTGGGTCAGGCCAGTGCCAATAAAGAAAATTAACCAATGGGCCGCTGTGAGTTCTTTATGGGGCCCGCCAAAAAAAAAAAAAAAAAAAAAAGGCCTATTTATATCAGCGATTCGGCCCAAAAGTCCGTCGGCCCACCGGGAAAATGCCCGGTATGCCAGATGGCCAGTCCAGCCCTGACTGTAAGGTAGGCCTACTTTTAATTGAGTATTTTTATTTTCTCCTACTTGCCTATTGTACGTTTTACTTATCTATTTTTATAGCTTTAGTTACTTTGCATATCCATATTAATTATGCAAATATTATGAATAATCTATGGTGTATTAAAGTGGATAAAGAGGAGACTTTATTGATCCAGTGAGGAAATTCACAAGCTCGCTGCCAAGTCAAACTTCTGCTGGTATTTTGGCGAAAGTAACTCAAAAGTAATGCAAAAGTAGTGTAAAGCATTACAATTCAGAGACAGTAATATTGTAATATAACTAATTACTCTCAAATGACAGTAACTAGTAATCTATAATGCATTACATTTTGGAAGTAACTTGCCCAACAATGATCATCTCTTTTACAGCATCTCACAAAAGTGAGTACACCCCTCACATTTTAGTAAATATTTCATTATATCTTTTAAATGGGACAACACTGAAGAAATGACACTTTGCTACAATGTAAAGTATTAAGTTTACAGCTTGTATAACGTAATGTGCAGTCCCCTCAAAACAACAACATACAGCCATTAATGTCTAAACCGCTGGCAACAAAAGTCAGTACACCCCTATGTTAAATTCCCATAGAGGTAGGCAGATTTTTATTTTTAAAGGCCAGTTATTTCATGGATCCAGGATACTATGCATCCTGATAAAAGTTCCCTTGGTCTTTGGAATTAAAATAGCCCCCCCCCACCCCCACATCCTCACATACCCTTCACCATACATAGAGATTGGCATGGTTTTATGTCAGTTAGCCTAATAGCTGGTTTGATTTGCATTGAGAGATGATTTTATGGAAAGTACCCCATGCCAATCTCTAGGTATGGTGAAGGGTATGTGATGATGTGGGGCTATTTGAATTCCAAAGGCCAAGGGAACTTTATCAGGATGCATAGTATCCTGGATCCATGAAATAACTGGCCTTTAAAAATAAAAACCTGCCTGCCTCTATGGGAATTTAACATAGGGGTGTACTCACTTTTGTTGCCAGCGGTTTAGACATTAATGTCTGTGTGCCGAGTTATTTTGAGGGGACAGCACATTTACACTGTTATACAAGCTGTAAACGTAATACTTTACATTGTAGCAAAGTGTCATTTCTTCAGTGTTGTCCCATTAAAAGATATAATAAAATATTTACTAAAATGTGAGGGGTATACTGTATATACTCCTAAATGTTTCATTCATGTAGCTGTACCTGTCTCATCTCCTTCTCCGAGTCATCCATCGGCTGGCAGTCCTGAGGGTTGCTGGGAGGCGGTCGCTTTCCCAGACGACGCAGACGGAGACGACGGCGTTTCTTCTTCTTTTCGTACAGAATCTCGTTCTGAGAAAATAAAAATAAAACCGAATGAATCAGGACAATCCACCAGTAGCTGCACTACTATATTTTAAAAGAACTAAATACTAGAAATGTATAATTTGTTGCGGTTTAAAAACTGTGTCAATCTTGAATGGAACTCACCAGCCATCCTCCGGTGATGATGAGAGCGTTTTTGCCCGGCTCGGGGAAGAAAGCCTCCGCAGGTTTCTTTGTGCCCTGACGGAAAGTTGCAGGCTCAAGTCTCCTTCTGGCCTGACGGACCTTCAACTTCTCACTGGAGACATGGGAACAACAGACAGAGAAACCGGTTAAGTATAATATGAACATGGGGTGCAGGGGACTTTTATGACTCTGTGGTGGCATCGGCCATTTTCAAAGGAGTGGTCTGCTGGTGCAGTGGCAGATAAGAAAAGACTTGACAGACTGATTACAGTTATTTAACTGACTGCTAAACGAAAGTGGTTACAACTGAAGCCACATGTGCAAAACTCAAACCACATTCTGCATTACCAACAGTAACCTGAGCCAAACAGTTCACATCACCTGCAAAACTCATTCCAAACACCACAACTCTCAAAACACTGTGAACATTCCTCATTGAGATAACACACTGTCACTCAGACCACACAGAGTAAAAACACTAGCATCAAACAACAATAAAGAAAATACAAACTTTTCATTTAATTTAACTTCACACTAATCAATATTTTCTTTAAAGAAAAGAGTGAAATTCTTTCACATATTTTGTATCATTTTTTTTTTATATAAACGAGGAATGAAAATCAGCAGTTTGCTTCAATAGATATAATTTTATTTTGTTTTTAGTAATTTATGTAATGACTGGAAAAAAAGTTACACATTAAAGGTACGTACTAACAAAGGACATTGGATGTCCTGTTTGCAATGCACCTGCATCATCTCTAAATACTAATAAATGTGGTATTTGCATTGATTCCATCTCCATTACTTTCTGAAAAACAGAAGGTTGACAGTTTTACTGTAGTAAGAGGTAGTGTTTTTCATGTTTTTTATAGCGGTGTATGTAACCTCAGACATCTTACCTGGACATATTATTGTCTTTTACCTGTTCTGTTTCTATCAAACAGTACAGTGTAGAATTGAATCATTCTTATATTGGTGTGTTCTAGGGGTGACCCTGAATAGTCGAAGATTCGATGCATCGATATGCAGAGCATGATTCGACCACCAATCTCACAGTCGAATCTTCGCAGGTGTTATTATGAAACGAGGATCATACCATTTTGGCAAAATGGGGGTGCTCAATGTCTAATTTTACACAGAACTACTGGTTTTGTACGGTTATATTAAGTTATATACAGCCTTTAATTATGATAATGCTGTAAAAAAAAAAAAAAAAAAACGTGAAAAGAAAGCGAAGCGTTCAATAAATATTTTTAAGTTTCACTTTCCCTAATCCGCGACAGACGAGGAGCATCTTGGCGGCAGGGATTAACGTTACTTAACAATGTCTGGAAAAAGAAAATCTAAAGTGTGGATGCACTTTCAAATGGTAAAAGATGATCCAAAAAAAGCAAAATACAAGTTGTGCCAACAGCTCATGTCCTACCACTCGTCAACAACAAACATGGCTTTCCATTTAAAACGGGTAAGTTTATTACCAATAAAGACGTTTCACTCTTTCATATATAATGGCGCTTTTAATTTACGAATAGCAATATCATATGTTGGGACTTAAAATATGTTAGTCTTTTTTCTAGATCCACCCACAGCTTCAGACTGACGACAGCAGTTCATCTAGTAGTAGTAGTAGTAGTGGTGGTAGTAGTGGTAGTAGTGGTAGTGGTAGTAGTAGTAGTAGTAGTAGTAGTACTGGAGCTGCGCCAAAACAAACTCAAAGAAAGCTAGATTTGAGACCGCCATTGCCCGAGAAAAGGAAAAGAGAAATCAGGGACAAAATTGCAGAGTTTATTTTGCTTCACAATGAGGCCAGTAAATGTTGTGGACGGTGAAGGTTATAAAGAATTAATGCGCACACTTGAGCCAGGATACACAGTTCCCAAAATAGAGACGGTTATGCACGCGGCGGATGCGAAATACGCATCACACACACACACACACACACACACACACACACACACACACACACACACACACACACACACACACACACACACACACACACACACACACACACACACACACACACACACACACACACACACACACACACACACACACACACACACACTATAGACTAAAGATTAGAAACAATTCTGATTCAAATGTGTAAATCCTTAGTCGGGGACACCCCTAGTGTGTTCCAAAGCTTTTTTAGTTATTGAACTTTGTATTTATATGAGGAAGAATTTGCTCATTCCTTGATCCCGATATGAAAGGAACTAAATTAATAATCTAACGTCTAACACAAACACTAGTTGATCTTAAGGGCTTCCAATTATATAACTTTTTAAGGCTCGGACATTTTCATCATCAACAACTCACTTGACGTCTTCTCCATAGTGGATCTGCATGTTGTCTGTCAACAGCGAACAAGAATATCCAATGTTCTCTGCCGTTTCTAGGGAGAAAGATAAAACACATTAAAAGTAAGAGGAGAAAACCTGGCACAATACTTTTTCGATCATTAATTATGTCAACTCAGTGTTCACTTCCTACGTGCCAAATCAAGGAAGAAGCAGCTTCTAAACTGTAACTCTGTGTGTGTGTGTGTGTGTGTGTGTGTTCAGTACAACAGCGGGGACCGGCATTTGCTACATCCCTAGACTGCTGGTTGCTGTTCGCCAGCTCTGCTACAAACGGAGAGCCTACGAGCCTCTGTACATTCTCGGCTGTTTCGAACAGGCATGCGTTCCAGACGGGCACTGCACTAGTTATTTCAAAGAGAGGTATGTTCACTCATAAACACAAAAATAAACTTTTATTGTATAGCTGTAGCGAATAGTTGGAAGCTTCATTCAAAATGTTGATTTTGGAATTCTAAATCAACAATGAATACTGTGCAGGTTTTTTTTTTTTTTTTTTTTTGCATGTCTATATAGTCTGTTTAAACCAGGTATTCCTGCACAGTTTCAGATAAAGATTAGGCTAAACTAATATTAGTTTTATACAATTTGTACAAGCAGATTCCATGACGTCTACACAGGACTATTTCTGACTTGTGTGATCCAAACATTTCCAATAACTCCAGAGTGTTGTTTCTGTCTTAGCATAATGTTGCTATAAGCCTAAGGGCCAGTTATTATTTCACCATTATTTACGCCCTTATTGGATTAGCCTGCTGTCTACATGCATTTATGTTGACGAAACTGACAAGTTCTATTCATTAAAGAAAGTTGACTCAATAAAAAAGACCAATTCCAATCCATTGCATCACTTTATTCTAATTGATGATTTTGTTTGCAGATTTTTTTCGTTTTATTTTTATGATATAAAATATGCCAATAGATATTTGAATCTCATGTGGAAAAACCTCAATAGAAGCTTAAAAATAAAAAATAAAATGATAATTCTGTACAGCCCTTCTGTAACCATTTGTGTGTTTTTTTCATTGAGACATTGACTCGTCTCTGTAGAGGTGATGGTACCTTTCTTGTCTCCGGTCAGGACCCAGATCTTGATGTCGGCTTTGGCCAGTTTGGCGATGGTCTCTGGCACTCCGTCCTGCAATTTGTCCTCAATGGCTGTCGCCCCAATCAGCTGGACAGGGGGGATACAGATGGTTAGATACGGCTGAGGCTTGTTGTTTTCAACTTTTACAGATGCTCATCAAAAATGCCCTGTGAAGAGTAAGGGGCTCCACCACTTACTTTTTTGAATATCTAAAATAGAAATTCAATAAATACATACATTACACCTCTAAAGCTGAGGCCATGATTCTCAGCAGGAAACAGATTTGGGTGGGGAGTCCTTGGTTTGGGCATTTAGTTAAGGATGCCCCCTGAGTGCCTCCCTAGGGAGGTTTTCCAGGCACGTCCAGGTGGGGAGGAGGCCTCGGGGAAGACCCAGGACTAGGTGGAGGGATTGTATCTCCACCCTGGCCTGGGAACGCCTCGGGATCCCCCAGTCAGAGCTGGCTAATGGCTGATGCCTGGAGCACCTCCCTGGGGAATTTGATTTTTTTAGTCCTCTATTATAGAATTACAAATGGTGGAATAAGCGGGTGAAGATTGATGGATGATGGATGGAGGGACATACATTAAACACAACAACAAATGAGCTTCCGCCATTATGTTTTCCACCTAATCTGTTGAAATGATCAGCAGCAATAGTTGCTATTTTTGTTGTTTTAGTGATTTGGCCATTTCAAGATTGGAGGAGGGCGCTTCTACGGTTTCCTGTTTTCACACCAAAGTGGAGTTGTTTTCCACTCACCATCAGGTTGCTCTCGATCTGCTCGTACATGCGGTCCAGGGCAGCGTCTCTGTCTGACATGGCCACCTGGGCCTCTTGGTGTAACTTGGACCAGGCTTCGTACTCGTCTGCGCTGAGGTCTTTGTAACACAAGCACAGTGTCCGCAGGGTCGCGTTGGCAAAGATCTGAAGCACAAGACACAGATCATGGATCCTTCCACAGAATCAAGAGAAACCGCTACATACATGCATATCATGGTTTCTACATGGGTCTGCTGTGTCAAGACCTACTGTATACAGCAGTGAAATATAGCATTGTAAAAGAGAATTAAGCCGAGCAAACTCACATCCAGAGCTGTCTGGGTAGTTTCTTTGTGTTTGGATTTGGGGGAAAGTCGCTCGTAGATGACCGTGTCGGCTCCCTTACAGTAGAGACGAATACGACCGTCAGGAAACTTCACTGAAAGCGAGAGAAGAGACAGTAGAACAGAGGATCAGAGGTCAGATAGTTTTGCAATTATTTAGCCTTAGGCTATGAATTTTTGAGTCACGTCTAATAAAAAATATAAAGTTGTATGTGGCATCGGGTCAAAATAAACTACAATGTATGATCACGGTAACAAAGACATGTCACCCAATCCAACAGTGTTTTTACAGTATAATAGTTTTTCAAACAATGGAGCTCTATGGGACAGAGGAAGAAGATACTACACAAGGTTAGTACTGCAGTGCCAATTCATTTATAACCACTATCTTGGTATTTTACTCATTTTTAAGAAAGATTGTTTTTATTCAGTTTTTTCTCGTGTTCATTGAATGCAGTGGTGCAATTGTGTGTGTGTGTGTGTGTGTGTGAGTGAGTGAGTGAGTGAGTGAGTGAGTGTATTCGAGTGTGTGTTCGTACAGATGATAGACATGCGCTTCCGGTCAGAGTTGAAGTCGAGCAGCGCCAACATCTCGTAGGTTCTCTCCTCCTCCATCTCCTTGATGGTGATGGTGTCCTGCGTACGAGACAGAAACACGTAGCCGAAGTTCCTGGCTGCCGTCACCAGGGCGCCCTCATCAGGAGACGCCGCCTGGTACACCAGACCATCTGAGAGAAACATATGAACCCATAGTTGAGGAGGTTGTGTGAATTCAATTCAGTTTATTTAGGAAGGGGGCAGCGCAAACTAATAAAACACATGACTATTTAGAGTTTAAAAAAATCCCAGAATTAGCCAAAAGGCTATTCTTCATCTGTAGTCCTCTGGCGTCGATGTTAAAAAGGCTTTTTAAAAACACAAATAAAACAAGAAAGAAAGACAACGCAAGCAGAGCAGACCTAGCACAAAACCAGATACAGCAAAGAATTTACAAGGTTACCAACAAAGCAGAACAGGTTACAAGGTAAAACAACAGAGCATATGTCTAATGCAATACATTTAGTTTTTTGTCTGTGTAGCGTTTTATTTTATTATAAAAAAAAGGTACACTGTGTAGGAATTTCTCCCATCTAGCGGTGAAATTGTATTTTGCATTCAAACGAATAGTGCTCTCTAGTGCCTCGCTTTTTCAAATGTGTGTTGTAACTACGGTAGCCGTTAGAAGCGATAACAACATGTCTTCCAATAGTGCTTCATCGAGTTTATTTTTGGGTGATGAGGTTCATCATTTCAAACTGCAAACTGCATTGAATCATTAGTGTGAGCATGTATAAGTAATTACCCCTCGTTTTTTGAATGCGCCGGTCACGTTGCCTTTTTAATTCCCTTTTTGGCGACGACGATTCCTTCTCCTGTGAGCATAAGTACGATCCTCCTTTGTGAGCTAAAGTGCAGGCTTTCAAATTTGCCCGGGGCAGTGACAAGCGCCTCTCGCTGATCTCCTTCTCAGCTGGTTTCAGTCACGCGACGCTGGCTCTGAACGAAAACGCGTTGTGGATTAGTTAGACAGGTAGGCTAGTGCTTTATGTCCCGCTCAGCCATTATAGTTTTTCAAAATGGCGGAACGACATGGAAGCCTCCTTGGACTTGCCCGTCCAATGTAAACACATAAGAAATTCTTCGCTTACGAGGATAAGTCAGATCATTGGCAGAGGTAATTTTACACCAATGAGGACATATTTATGAATGAAGACATTTATTTTAGCTAATAAAATACATAAAACACTACACAGTGTACCTTTACGATTTTTTGGGGGGGGTTTTATGGCTTTGTATTGATAGTATAGCTTGAAGACAGAACAGGGGGGAGAGGGGGGGTGCATAATATGCAGCAAAGGGCCGCTGCCAAGTACTCTAATCTACATGGGACGCACAGTCTACTGGGGGAGCTAGAGGTCGTCCCCTGTGCAATGTTTTCATTGTTATTAGATTCAAAGACAATATCTAAAATACTGTTTAATGCAGCTTTGAGGAAAAGTCCTCTTTAGGGTATGTCGGGGTTGATCGACAGGTCAGCCAGACATGGTGGTTGTGGTTTATTTATCACACCTCAACTCCACTCCTTTTGCCCAAACTGGGATTTTAGAAAAATGTACCGTCTTTGTGCTCCACCATGACTGTGTGACAGAGAGAGAGCAGTTTGAAGAACTCATTAGCGTCTTTATCCTTCCCGGATCGGATGCATTCCACCAGGGAATGATCCACGAACTGGAAACTTCTGTCAGCATACTGGTTCCAGCTCCAGTCCACCGGCTAAAGGGAAAACCCAGAAAAATGGTATTGAAAACTACGGTACAAATAGTCAGCAATTATTCTGGTAAATTAAGTAGCTAACTGATCAAAATCAATATCCATTTTGATGTGAATCATTTAGATTTCCTGCCTTAGTTTAGCGGTCAAAAATAATTTGCCTTAGAAGAGGTACTTATTTATGTCATTTAAGCATGTATTGTGATCATCCGCATTATTCTTTGTAATTTTAACAATTATTATTATTATTATTATTATTATTATTATTATTATTATTATTATTATTATGTCATTTAAATCTAGTGCATGGGTTTTACATTTTACTATTAATGATTTATTGACTGCTGTTACTGTATCTAAATCAACAAGATTTGTTGATCCTTAAAAGTCTTCATATTTGTTCAGTTTCATTCCAGTCTTTGTAATATGTCTGTAATCTCCATGTGGTATGTGTGAAGCTGCCATTTTAGCCAGGATTGTCACGTTAGAGATCTGTAATCTCAGTGAAGCCCTTTCCTGGTAAATAAATGGTGTGTGTGTGTGTGTGTGTGTATATAATAAATATAAAATATGTACTGTACATGTTGTATATGTACCACATGAAATACAAAAGGGCAGTTCAGTATTTGTGAAACATGGGCAATGGCCGATAGATTTTACATCATTTATCTGCATCAGTGTTGTAGTCATATTCAAATCAATATTTTAATCAATATCTAAAAAAGCAACTGCTTTTTTTGAGGAATATCAGCTTATTTTAATAATGTTTTAATAATTTAGAGTAAGGGTCACTTTACATATGTTTAGAATTAAATACGGTTTGTCATATTTTCTCCAACCAATGAAACATTTGATGAATCTAACAAACGTTGAGTCACATTTTACATGTGAATCATCTTATTTTGGAACTACGCTCTAACGCAACCATATTTATATGTGCAAATATAAAGTCTATATATTTTTACCCTTCCTCGCTCCAGCACCAGTCCCGCAGCTGTAGTCGGTTCACCTGTGGAAAAGGAAAGCAAAAACTTGGAATGACTAAACTGCACATCTACAATATATGTAACACCAGCAAGTCATGGCTGTAAAACCAAATGAAGAACACATACACGTATTAACGGTGGCAAAGAGGGAGTACCATATTAACAATATTGTCCAGTCATGTTTTTTTTTTTGTTACTTTTTGTCTCCTGCTGGTTTACATGTAGTTGTACATGCTTTTTAATGTGCCCTAACCAGCCTACATAAGAGCCCCGTTAGGTTCTGCATTTTATTAATTTCTTCTTTTTCTTTTGTGAAGCACTTTAAGCCATTTGCACACTTTAGATCTGTATCTTTTGTAGCTGCTACTTAATCTGTTGGCTCTGCTTTTATCTAAATCCCACTTCTTGCAGCAGTGAACCAGTTCCCAAAAGGGATCATTAAAAGGAAACTTTTTTTTTTTTATCTTTCTGATAACAAGCCTGTACAAAAAAATAAAAAGATTGTTCCTGCAGAAACTCCGTATGTGTGGAACATTGATTTCATCTAAATATTCTGCATATTCAGGTGCGCTGTTGATGTTTTTGTTATCAACAATTGCCATTGCAATACAAGGCAGCAGGTGTCCGTCTCTTCTTTCTTTTTTTCTCTTTACCTCCATATCTACTGGTTTAAATTTTTCCTCCCATGTTATTTCACTCGCCTTAAATGGTGAGTTCCTTTGAATAAAGGCCAGAGTTTCAATAGTGCTGAGTCACTGTTACTGCCAGGGTTAGGGAGTCAGTTGTCACTGGCTCATGTATCTCCATTGTTGGGGTAACAAAACCACTAAAATGTCAAACAGTGGGACTTATTAGTATTTTTTTGAGTGAAATAAAGCATATCTGTACCATAGCTGCGTCCAGCGATGGTGCACTTCTTGAACTGCATGACGTTCTGTGTGAGAGTTCCCGTCTTGTCGGAGAAGATGTACTCGATCTGACCAAGCTGCTCGTTCAGGGTGGTGGTTCGAGCCTGCACAGGGGCAAAAACTGATTTAATGAAAAATACAAAACGATGCACAAGCCAAGATATCACTAATCTGATCTGATGCCGGTAAAGGTCCGACTTTTTAAATATAGCTGCTGCAGTTTGGCTCCGTATTGTTTAGAGGGGGGGAGAAAGTTGAGCGTTGTTTGACCAAATAATCTCAATGCAAGGTCCATTTACCAGCTTTTACTGAAACTTTCAACTGCATCCCATGCTCTTTATCAGCGAATGCAGTTCAGAATGCTCAGCTGTCTTAACATGATCTCAATATTGAACTTGGGCTATTTGAGGGGGTTGAATTAATAGCAAACTCAACTTGTTGATGAAGACAGTGAGATACAGTAGAAAGACCAAGAAAAAGCTTGTCGGTGGAGGTTAAAAAGGTTTTGTTCTTATTCCATTGTACTACTTTGGTAATACATTATAAAAAAAATTAAAAAAACGTAGCATCTGATGTCAAAGATCATCTGTAATATCAGCAATAATGTGCATCAAATTTGTTTTGGTGTCGCTATATATTTAAAATCATTCAAAGAAAATCTGCAGAATATGGCGCAGCAACCTGCAGGTGAGCCACAGCTAGTCGAATGTGTTCAGAATGTGTGTCTACATTGTTATAGTCATCTCCCTATAAGTAAACATTGGGTTTTTACAGTCTGAAGGACTGAAACATTGTTAATAGGGAATACAACTTTGGTTCTTTCTCTTTCCTGGAAAAAGTAATACATTCTCCGTGGACAGGATGTAAAGTGTGTTGCCTTAGGAATAAAATCAGGAAATATTATTATAATAGCAGTAGTAATGTACCTTAGCTGGTGTGTCTTTCTCTAAGAAATACATCTGCAGGTCCCAGTTGATGAACTTACTCTGGCCCAGACGAATCACCTCCACACTTAACACAAAGCACACAAAAAGGTCATGACAAGTTTGATTTGGACATTTCTTGGATATATTGTTTAGAATTGTATTATAATATTGTATCGTGACAAAAGTACCATGATAATATCGTATCTTGGGGCGTCTGGTAATTCCCATCCCCACTAAATATGTGGTTATGGTTTTACTGACCTGACATATAGTGAAATGGGCACCATGGTGTTGAGGGCGATGATGTATCCCCAGAACATGAGGAAACCTCTGTAGGAGGAGTTCTGGTTTTTGCCGTCGAACAGATACCACGCCTTAGAGCCGATAGCCTCGTACCAATAGGTGTGACCGATGGCCAGACCTGCCGCCACCAGGATCAGCAGAACGAAGATCTACAGGGAGGGAACAGAAACACACTTACACAAGGGGCGATTCCAGGATTTTGTAAGTTACAAAATTTTGTAAGTTACAAAATTATTTTATTATTTATTTTTATTTATCAAAATAAACCATTGGAAATCTTTGAGATATAAGAAATATTGGATAGGATAGAACAACATAATGTAATTCTGCTAAATAAAACATCACATTTATTATTCGTTTCACTCATTTTCCTTTTAAACAAATTTTATATCCAAATACAATGCACATTTTCTATAGGCTCGGTTTGCCACTTTTCTTCAGTGATGGTTCCATGGTATCAGAATTTTGGATGGTGATCATGGAAACATTTATTGGTCATGTGACAAGAGCTGGGAAAATTGGCAGAACAGGCAGCCAGGTGACAGTACTCTGATCCAATGGAAATCACAATTGGCAGATTGACAGCACTCTAGCCCAATGGTGCAATCATATTTCAGTGGGCTCCGGTGTAGTCTCGCTTTGCCAGACCTTCCTCCACAGCGCTGCAGAGGAGGGTCTGGCTAGTCCACACAGCATTCTGGGATGGGAGAAAAACGTGATGTGGTTTATTTGCATTTCTTTAAAACCAATCTCAGTCTTCACGGCCGGCGCTAAGCACCGGTAAAAGCCACGGTGCCGCTGCAAAACAGCCTTGGGAAGGAACGTGTACGTTCAAAAGTTGTTTTAGTCGTGCAACAGAAAACTCAGATTGGACAGATAGTCTAGCTAGCTGTCTGGATTACCCTGCAGAGATCTGAGGAGCAGTTAACCATAGTCCTCAGAAATCGACCGGAGTTTAAAATTACAACACAAACAAAACTGACATCTGGCTGATAAGAGTGAAATCTGGAATTTCCAACAGCAACAGAGCAATCCCGGAAGTAGAACGTCATGGATATAGACTAGGGCCGGTGTCAGCCAGTACCCCTGACTTAGACACTGGCTGACTGACAAAACGGCATCAGATGATGATGAGAGAAAAATTTAAATTGTAATGGGTCGAGATCCGCACGGGTCTCAGACTTACCGAGTAAACCATGTAGTTCATCAGCTCGTCAATTTTGGTCCTCTTAAATCTCGTCTTGCCACCGTTCTTCATGATTTTGGTGTCGGCTCCTACGACAACATATATCAAAAATGGTGAATGCTAGCCATTCATTGTTAGTTATCAATCATCAATAATATTCTAACTTATTTATTATCACGGTCAAATTTTATTTGGCAATGAGAAATTATCCAATTTATCCATTTCCAATTATTAAAATTTTCTCAATCGTCCGAAATATGACAAACGCCACAAAAGACATCTTAAAAGTCAGAGATATTCAATTTTATATCATGTCATACAAAGAAAACAAAACTATTAATCAATCATTAAATTGTTGCTCATTCATTTTCTGTTGATCAACAATTAAATGACTAATTGTTTAAGCTCTATTGTTGAGTGTTCTTGCATATGGATCCGGTCTCGCCTAGTGCAAGATTATATGTAAAGTCCAACTTTAAATAAGCTTTGAAAAATTATTGGTTCCGTGAAATAAATGTGTTTGCTAAAAGTGATTACTTTGCAATCAACCAAATTTGAGATGTTTAACTTCAGCATGCACTGTCCGTACTAAAAGTTTCACTAATTTTGAGTTCTAGCAGTAAAGTAATCTCATGTTGAGGGTTCTCACCTGCGAAGATGACCAGGCCGTGAGACACCTCGGTGTTTCTAATCTTGCAGCCGCGGAGCAGCATGTTGTCCAGGTCCAGGGGGTAACGCTTCCCCTCATACAGCATCGTCCCCACGAACTTATCCAGGCGGTTGTTCGGCTCCTCGCACTCGATCAGAGCTAAGGGAAAGACGAAAGGACACGAAAACGGCTTTCATTTGACTCAAAACATAAAAAACATTTAAATCAGAAGTGTTGAATCATGGGCAGCATGAATTAGCTCACTAACTCTTATGACCTTACGACAGTCCGTCAGTTACTATCGAGATGTGTTGCTCCGGAACAAAGACGACAACATCAGTGTTAAAGTAGTCTACATCCTAGACTATTCCACTTGGCTCCGTTGCCGCCGGAAAATCCACCGGATATCACTCATTTAGGCCGGATATCCTTTGCCTTTGTGTTGGCATTTTAAACTCCGGTGGATTTCTGGGGACTATGGTTAACTGCTCCTCAGATCTCTGCAGGGTAACTCTAGACAGCTAGCTAGACTCTCTGTCCAATCTGAGTTGTCTGTTGCAAGACTAAAACAACTTCTACACGTACACATGTTCCACCGAAACAAGTTCCTTCCGAGATTATTTTGCAGCAGCACCGCTGCTTTTCTCCGGTGCTTAGCACTGCCTAAAATGATTGTGATTGGCTTAAAGAAATGCCAATAAACCAGACCACGTTTTCCTCCCATCCATGAGTGCTATGTGGAGTAGCCAGACTCTACTCCAGCGCGCTTTGGAGGGTCTGGCAAAGCGAGACTAGTGTTAAAGTAACCTAAAGTACCCTCTTCCATCTGCCACCGTGCCTTAAATTCTCCTTCAGCTACAATGGCTTGTACCTGAACACTAAACACAAAAAAGGGTAATCTTGAAGTTAACTAAGACCTTTTTTTTATTATTAAAAACTACCTCTTCTAAACATTTTCTCCTACACACTCCTACAGCAAATAGTACATTTTTATTTAAAGAGTATAAAATAAAAAACTACCAGACCTCATCTGGAAACTTAATTTAAAAATGAAACATTAAACTGAAATATCAAGGTTATAAATATTAAGAATATCTTTCAGAAAATATTGTACACATTGCACTATGCAAATAATAATAATTATTATTATTATTATTATTATTATTATTATTATTATCATCATCATCATCATCAGTTACTCATTGGCACTTGGAAAATGTTCCAAGAAGTTTTTCAATTACTGTTAATATTATTCCTCTCAATACAATACAGTATAATTATTTTAAAAATCATTTTTTATATTTTTACAATTATACATTTTCATTTTATATTTTCATTCCATCCTTGGCTTTTATTCTCAGGAGAGTCTCTGAGTGATTATAAGTGATTTAGGTTCATGCAAATAAACTTTGCTTGTAGTTGTGAAGTAGTCTTACAACTACCATTTCTAGTCACTGATCCATTATCTTTATTATGACTGTTATTGCCACTGTTCATCACACTCCCAACCGGCACCAACAGACACCGCCTACCAAGAGCCTGGGTCTGTCCCAGGTTTCTTCTTAAAAAGGGAGTTTTTCCTCGCCACCGTCACACTGAATGCTTGCTCTTGGGGGAATTACTGGAATTGTTGGGTCTTTGTAAATTATAGTGTGGTCTAGACCTACTCTATCTGTAAAGTGTCTTGAGATAACTCTTGTTATGAATTGATAACCATAAATAAAATTGAATTCATGCTTACCATTGAACTCAGCCAGCTGACGCTCCTCCTGCAGTCTCTCATCAGTCACTCTGAGTCCCAGCTTAAACTTCAGGTTGGTCTCTCTGCAGAAGAAAAAGACAAATACTTAAAAAGGACTGAAAAACCAAGCCCCAAGGAAAGCAGAATCACAGTTTAACAAATTCAAGTTCATAAAATTTCAATTAAGATGGAAATAATAAAAAAAAAATCAAATGACTCTGCATGTTAGGATAACTTGATTTGTCTGGATAAATAAAGCTTATTTATGAAAATAATTTAATTTATAATTCATTCTCTGATGCAAGTTGCATACAACAAACTTCAGAAAAACACAAAAGGCGATAGTGATGTCTGTTTCAGTTTAGTACATTTACTGTAAAATAGTTCCTGCAGGTCTGTTGATTTAAAAGGCGTTTCCCACTTAATCGCAGAATATATATACACTGGCCTGGCAAAAGTTCTTCACACATTTACTCTCCTCTTATCGGTGAGTAATGTGTTGACCAAACTCTTAAGAAAACTACAGATCAAACAAACCTATCAGACCAAAGAACGCTGCTCCAGCAGTCACTCCATAATATATTTCATTATTTATATTTGAATGTAGCAATCAATAGAGTAGATATTAGTAGAATAGATATTACAGTTCAAAACTAAATCGTCATAACACTGAATTATGATAAATAGGTTATCTTTTATTTTGGTTAACTTACCCGTCAAGCTCAGCTGTTTCTACATAGCACAGGCTGTTTGGGTTGGAGCTGGATAACAGCAGGATGTCAGCCTGAAGAGAATAAAAGCTACACATTAAAAATGTAGAATTCATCAAGCATTCTGAAGGGTTTAACACTCAAATCTGCTCACAGATATTCTGGTGTATTTCTGCACTGCTTTAAGTCAAAACCTACATCCCTCTGTGCTTGGTGACAACCACCTCATTTCTAAATGACCATCCCTTTCTCAAACCATAGAGAGCATTGTTGTAAATCAGCCGATTTTACAGCCTTTGCTGTCATCAACCATCAAGTACCATTAGATCATTTACAGAAACGGCTCAATGAGTCTTCGCTTGACTGGGTCAAAATTTACCTTTTAAAATGGACCTTTTTTGTTCAAATACGTGATTTTATCCCTTTGTCTCACCATATTACTTGGTGAGTGCCACAAGGTTCCATTTTGGGTCCTATATTTTTTTACATTCTCTGCAGTTCTACATAGATGATGCCTCTCAGAATGTGTCTTACTGACATCAAATGTTGGACAATACAGACTTTCTTGCAGTTTAATGAAAACTGCAACAAAAGTTTTTGGACCTTGTAACTTATTTACCCCATTCAGATTCATTCATTTAAAAAATAAAAAAATAAAAAAAAAAAAACCTATACGATATATTTATCACATGCTTTACACGCACAGTCTTGGAATCATTTGTAACCCTGCTACTTTTAAAGTACTTGACAATATTATGATTCAGTCACTTTCTTTTGCTAAGAAATATATCTTAAAAGTACTTATCACTTGTTAAATATTAACAGTAATCCATGTTGTCTTTGCGGATATTTTGCAATCAGCTCACGGACCATGAAACTGAACAGATCTACAGCAGTTAGCCACGTTATCACTAGCTAGCTAGGCTACAGGACACCCATCTGACAGATGTAACCAGGTAATAAAAATTGATTTACAATAGTGTTCTGAAAATAACTATAAGCTTATGAAAATTCAAAAGAAAATTGTAGGAATTTTCTCAAAGTTGGCTATGTATTTAGTTGATGTTTGAGAGACTTTTCCTGATGGTTTTAAGGTGCCCCATTGTGTCAGCTTAAAATGGCAGGAGGTCACACATGCACATTTAAACAGTAACTGTCCCACAGTCCAGCAAAAAGGTTGCTGCATCTTACTGGAATAAAGTCGTTCTTCTTCATTCGAACCACATCTCCAACTTGTATGTTCCTCCACTTTGACTCTTGAAACCTGTGGCAGAGATCAATCAGTTTGTTTTCATATTTGCTTTTTATGATTTACAAAAAAAAAAAAAAAAAAAAGTCCTAACAAAAACAAACACAACCATCCATGACAACACACAAAACCAGTCAAACAGAACGATGAATCAAACAAAACTGAAGGCTAAACATTTATAGCAACAACTCTTGTACACGAATAATGACTAGTGGATACCATGATTACAGTTCCGGCAAAGTTTTAACCAGAACTTTACTTAGCAGTTTCCGGTGGGGCCTGGAGTTATAAATATAAATAACTGGATCCTGAATCTGCTTTCAACTGGCAGGTAGGGACTTCCAGAGGGTCGCGCTGGTCGGATGCAGTTCATGCAAAGGAGGTTTTATAGTCTACAATTTCTTTCTGATATACTTTGAGTGTTAGTAGCGGTATAGTGAAGTCTAGTTATGAGTGCTGAAAATGGGTAAAGCTATATCGAGTAAGTGTGAGGTTGAAATAATTAATTTATCAAAAATAAGAAGATGGTACTTCTTTAGGATGTTATAATAAATCTTAGTGGTTTATCATTCATTATCTTAACATGTTGTCAACCTGGAGTCAAACAACTGACATTTCTCACAAATGGCAGTTTTAAAAGATGTGAATATCTTGTTTTATAAATCAAAGCAACAGGAAAATGAACTTTGTTCTGACCTGCCATCAAGCAGGACCTCACACTTCCTGCTGTTGATCTCCTTGTCCATCCTGTGCCGCGCCTAGTAGAAAAACATTAAAAAGAGGTCAGAGCAAACTGGATAATACAATACTTAACACTATACTACTTAATATAATAAAAGGTAGATACTTTCGCTAAAATAGGCTAAATTTGATCTGACTGAAATAAATTTACTTAAATTCTACTGGCTGTTCACTCAAAGTAGCTAAAAGCTGAGCTTGAAGAACTTTCACAAAAAAAAAATCCAAAATCAAGGTTTACTTAGATGTAGTTGAAATCTCAGAAAAAAAAAAAAAAAAACTACTTACAATAAAAACATCCAGAAGTGCATTTAGCAGTGTGTTTCTCTCTCTCTCTCTCTCTCTCTCTCTCTGCCTTTGTCTCTAACAGACTCACGGGACACAATGGACATTAACCTACCGCTAACCTGTTTACATTTATATTTGTGATCCATACAGTTACCCGATCCATACGTGATCTGGCATTGTACATATTGTTTATATTTTTGGATTTGCACTCTTTGGATTTGCACTTTTCCCACTTTGTATTGCAACTTCTGCACAGCAATTTCCCTGTGGATAAATACGGTGTTATCCATTCCAAAAGGGGAGAAGTCTTACCAGATCGTCCACCAGGTCTTTGATGCCAGTGACTCCAAGCACCACGACTAGAGGAATCAGTGTAGTGTACCAGGGCAGAGTAGCAATGTCTGGAATAATCTAACAAACAAACAAGCAAACAAACGTGATGGCACTTATTGTTCCTTGTTTTTTGTAACACTGTAAGTCAGAAGACAAGTGGTTGATCTTTTATTATTTTTTTTAAGATATACCTGTAAGATTAGCAGAACCAGGAAATAGAGGTTGGCGACTCTCTTAAACTGCTCGTACAGGTTCAGAGGAAGGAAGGTGAGGACATTGTACTTGTATGTCTTGATGGCATTTCCCTGCAGAGGAGAAACACAGCAGACAGTGATTAGCGCAGAAGCAGCTGGTATTTTGTCCTGTGCTGTTTAGCTGCAAAAAATATGCACCTTAAAAAAGGGAAAGTCCACCAATTTTACACATCAGCTGGCAGAAGGATCCTCGCCACACAATGAGATCGGGCAAGAATCGCGGGTGACATCACTCGAACATCATGTCAGGCTTCGAGCAATGCGTTTGTGTCCGCAGTCCGCACAGCCAGCACTTAAAGCAATCAGCGTCCTGTGAGGGGCTACTGGAAGCTACGGGCATGGTTTACGTGTGTATGATGACGCCGACTGTTTGTTGCAACAACGGTGGATGTGACAGCCCAATGATTCCTCCAATTACCTGCCAGGTTTAGTTTTTTTTTTTTTTTAAAAGTGCCTGCCCTTTTCCAAACAGTTTCCAATGATTGCTTATCAGATGGTTCTGTTTAACAATCTATCTGGTGAGTCAGGTTATGGCTCAGGAGGAGCTTTGGAGAAAATAATCCTGATGATGTCATCTGGGTTATTTCAGCTTGGGCTTGGATACTACACATTTTAAACTATGTCTGGTTTTACAAACTCGAGATCTGGAGTTTGAAAGACATGGGAGCTCACAGGGAGGGTAATGAAAAGTCTACTGAGATGCGTTATGGGAAATAATTAGGATCCAACATTTTGACCCTTGACCCATGCTAATAGGCTCTGCTCATTGGACTTCTAGCACTCTTTTGTAAGTTTGTTTCTTATGAGTCCTCCAATTTTATGGAAATGCAATACTGAAACGACAGGACTAATCTTTTTAATTTGTATTTCTTTAGGCATTTTTAGGCCTTTATTTTCACAGGACAGATGAAGAAATGAAAGGGGAGAGAGAGGGGGAATGACACGCAGCAAAGGGCCGCAGGTCGGAGTCGAACCTGTGGCCGCTGCGTCGAGGAGTAAACCTCTATACATGTACACCTGCTCTCCCAACTGAGCTAACCCAGGCCACACAACAGGACTAAACTTAAAATTATTCAGATTTTACAAATAAATCAGTGAAATTAATTTACGATTGTCCAACAATTTCTCCTCGTTTGAAGAATTTCAGCTTTCTATAATATGTAACCTCCTCGGTCCTCGGCTGAACAGGAGGTTGTTCTGTTCCTCCTCAGTGAAGGCCGTCTCAAAGCTCTTATTTCTGCCCCAAGGAGCAAGCATTGAGGAGGTATAATCGAGGAGCTATAGCCCAGGATACACGAGAGGAGCCTTCCCGGAAGCCATGCAGCTGAAGGAGTTGCTAACTCCACCCATACAGCTGATAAATTCATGTGACGCTTCAGAGGAAAGGACGTCTCATCCCTCTAAATTACATTTGTTGAAGTTGTTAGGGTTAGTTTAAAAGGTTCTGGCTTCAGTCCCACCGAGTCCTGCTGTGTCTTTTGGTAACATACAGGTCGGCTCAGCTGGACAATCAGGTTTCAACCTCCAGAGGCCGACGACACAATAGAGTTCAATAGGGCTGCTCCCTCTTAGTCGATTAGTCGACTAATCGGTCGTTTTGGTCTTAGTCAACTTAGATTTCTTTAGTCGATTAGTCATGTTTGATGCTTTTTTCATGCTGAATGACTTATTTCCAAGAAACATACGAGCACATCTCTGGTGAACACAAGAACTAAAGTGGTGCTTTCGCATGACTCTTTGCGGAGAAACTCAGATTTACAGATCTGTTGATTAAATCAACTAATCGATACGTCGATACAATTGAATGAGTGTTAGTAGACTAAGAATTTCTTTAAATCCAGCACAGCCCTAGAGTTCAACAGTCACTGCCCAATTTAAGAACGGCTCTGGTTCCCGTAGTGATTTTTAGGGCTGTGTTCAATTGAAGAAATTCTTAGTCGACTAACACTCATTCAATTGTATAGACTAATCGATTAGTTTATTTAATCGACAGAGCTGTAAATCTGAGTTTCTCCGCAAAGAGTCATGCAAAGGGATGAATAAATTGAATAAGATAATGCCTCCTTTGCATATTTAAACACAACATTTCCCGAAAACGTGTAATACAACAAATAATTGCCTTAATGAAAAGGAATCAAATTAGGTTTCACGGTGATATTAGGTAAAATGTCAACCCTTAATTCTTGGGTTTACCAGAGATCTGCTCGTACGTTTCTTGTAAATAAGTCCTTCAGCATGAAAAAAAGCATAAAACACGACTAATCGACTAAAGAAATCTAAGTTTACCAAAACAACCGATTAGTCGACTAATCGACTAAGAGGGAGCAGCCCTAGTGATTTTACCCATTAAGTTGCTCCATTGACGTTTCATTAAAGGCTTGTATAAAGAATTTTAAGCCTGGAACAAAGCCAACCAGCTCCAAGGAGAATCGTGACCATAAAACATTTGATTCAGCGCCAAAAAACATTTGGAAAACCAAAAAAGGCAAAGACATTATGGCTAAAAATCTAAATCCTTATACAATATATGAATGGGACTTTTTTTGCTGAGCTCAGCAAGTGCCAGCAGTGACTGAGCATTCTACCAATCAGCTAAAGCTTTAAATCACAGGAAAAGGTGCAAACTATGTATTTGTTTTTCATGTGTAGGGTAGACTAAGTTAATAAAAAGAGTTGAGTGGTAAACTGAAAATGTGAAGAAACTAAGTAAAGCCATGATCTCTTGAGGGTATAAAAGCTCTCCACTAAATCAAGTACAACACCCAGTTGCCATACATTCACATGCTTCCACCCAATCTTACATTTCATCTACATATTAAATAAAAAATACAACAGTATCAACAAAGCACAAACAGCTCTTAACATATCAAACATGACCTTTCAGCAGCTATGGGAGTCCTAATTGAGTCAGAAATGACTCAGCAGAAACATAAGGAAATTAAATTAATACAGCAGGCTTCCTTGTTAGTGTTGTTTATCATGTTATTTATAGTGTGGGTATAGAACAGGTTAAAACCTGTTCTATACCCACTTTCTTTGGGGATTAGATCAAATATTGTACTAGACCTGGCTAAAATCTGGCTAAATAGTATGTAGGTCAGTAGACGCTTACTAATGTCCATCGTACACATGATTTTGTTCAATTAAAAATAAATTCAGCCTCCATAGTTGACGGACAGAAACTTATTTACTTACTGACTTTTGCAGGTTTGAATTTTTATCCCTATGACTTGTGAATGCAGTGCTCTTCTCTAGTCTCCTGGGAAATGTGGACTGATCAATTAACCATCAACTCTCTTCAGCAAGTTTTAATTCTTTGCAGGTTGATTGTAGGGATGTCATGAGAATCGGTACTTTGGTACCAACATTCTTAAAATATGACTGTTCTTGTTTTTCTGCAGTAGCAGAGGTACCGATGGTTTAAAAAAAAAAAAAAAATGAAAAGGTACTGATGTTGTAATTCTCCACAAGTGGTAAAGAAGAAGGCCTACAAACACACACACACGGAGAACTACTGAAGATAGCAACAAGTTTAGTCTAATACGGAAATACTTTTCATTCGTGACTGATGACAACGGACATATAATTGATGCTGGGGTGCCGTTGTGCAAACGATGCCATCATTCACTTCAAACAAAGGGAGGGAACACCTCTGATTTGGTGAAGGTGAGTGAGTTTCATGTCATATTGACATCATAAACAAACCGTAAAACTTTCAATCCTTATCCTGAAACACAGGCCCTATGCGTTTGTTTGAGGCAGAAAGATACTTTCATTAACAACATTTGGTTAAAGGCTGTTGCAAATATACATAAAGGTGTGATTATGTTGACTATTTACAGTTCAGAATGGGAATCATTTTGGACCTATTTGAATCTTAACTGGTCCTGTAACAGCAGATGGAGGTGGGGAGGTGAGCTTGTATTCTGAAAGAAGTTTTCCTATAGTCATAAGCTGTGACTGTGGGGGGACTATTGGTTGCTGTGGAGCCAGCTAACGTTATGCTCCATGTAATGTTTGCGATAGCCAGTTATTTGTTAACAAAGCTAGTCAATTGCAAGGTTATAAAAGTTCCTCCTAAGGTGCTACCATGCATCGCCAATCAGCCTGTATCCTGTAAGCAAAATGTAGGCTGTCACCGGATTTAATAATTATTGAAATGTTAATGGTTTTCGGCCTGCCACCATGTGTACCTTAGCACCTGTGGTCTGCCCTGTTTTATTAGTCGACTAAAATCTCTCTCTCTTCTTGTGCCAGTATCAGCCAGAGGAGGAGGTCCACCAGGAGAGTACAGTGGCAACAGTTGAGGTTTCTTGTAATTGTTTCGATTTTGGAATCTATCTATTTTGTAATAGTTTCATTTTATTTATTATTTTGAAGGCTACACGCCACTAGTGACGTGTTTTTATGATGTTCAACTGTTTAAATATTATATATCTATTTTGTGATTGCTTTTTTAATATGTGACCACTTTGATAATGTTAAAATAAAGGAATTAATGTTGAAGTAATCAATAATTGTTTTTTTATACACTGTGGTATCTACTTTGGTATCTATTATCGTGCACTTTTGGTGGCATCGGTACCGACTACTAGATTTTTGGTATCGTGACATCCCTAGCTGATTGTGATGGAAAGTTCCTGAAACTAATGGTGGCTTTAAAGGAAGAAAATCAATGACTGTTGAGGATTCAAATAACTGTGTTTTGCAGGTTTCAAACAAGCTATTCATCACGTTGACAAACTTGTCCTGCTCTTTACCCAAGGTGTGTTAGCCAGGCTCAGCTCTGTGCTCAGGATCAGGTTCTACCAGGATCAAGAATGGAGTAAGATAAAGGCCCCGTCAGTCTATGAAATTGTGTTATGACAACTTACAGAGTATCTGCTCTTCTTGATGCACAGGAACACTTTTTTCTTAAATTCTGGCAGGTGGTGATAAGGTCGGTCATTGGCTTTCACCTTCCATGCCATCTCTGAAAAAGAAAACATTATGAAAAACATAAAAATAAGTAGGAGTGACCCAAAATAGTTGAATATTCTATCCTTCAATCGAAGGAGCCAGATTACAGTCAAACTTCGTAGAGGCTTTATGAAATGAGGATAATGTCATTTTAGCTATTTGGGGAGTGCTCAATGTCAGATTTTACATACGCCTACCCGTTTTCTCCCAGTTAGTTAATACACACTTATGATATCAATTTCAACATATAAAGCTGTAAATAAAAATGTGAGAAGTGGGATATGATAACAAATCCAACCGCCCCTTTTAAGAAAGAAAGTTTCACTTTCCACGATCCGTGACCGGAGAAGCATCTTGGCGGCAGGGATTTAAACCTTTATCTGAAAATGCCTGGGAAAAGAAAATCTAAAAGTGTGGGTGAAATTTGAAGATGATCCAAAGTAAGATGCTAGTGTGCCACCACCCGATACAGTAGCACAGCCGTGATCCAGTGCGCAGCCTACGGCATGATCTGTCCGCCCCAATGATCACCAAATCCTGCACACCAGACCAGCAAGCCGCGGTGATACATGCAAAGAGGCAACATTTGCGGCAGAAAAATGACAAGAGGATTGTAAAACAAGTATAGAGCGCATTGCAGGACAGCAGACTTTTGCTCTGTGCGCTATGCTTCTCGTCACCGGGGGCCAGCTGCTGACTGCTCGAGTGACACGCAAGCGGGTGCTCCAAACCCCTTTCAATTAATCTTTTCCACCCCTGCAACATTTAGACAATAAGAAGCAACTCTTTTTATGTTTGTGTCCTAATCGGTTGCATGTTTTCCTACAGTTACGTACAGGAGCTCAAAACGCCATGTAAACACCTTACCCTGGTTAAATTTGGAGTTCTCATAACCCCCGGTTAACAGACCGAGAGAACTCCTTCAGTAACAGGGGTAATCCTGCATGTATACACCTTAACTGGGGTATGATCGGTTTAAGCGTCTGAGCATGCTTCAACTGCCCCTCCCACTCTGCTGGAGTGGTTTTTGAACCGGAAATAATCAGACAGTGAAAGAAATGGACACAGCAACGCCATTAGACTTCGACGGAGACCGGTGAAATCAATCAGAAGCACTTTTCCGATGATGGCAGAGCGTTAGTACGCAGCCTCAAACTGAGATTGACGACATACATGTGACGTGAGCAACCTGTCTGAAAGTTGTAAGTCTTCTGGTAGCTGTGCCAAGAGAAATCTGTTTGTTCGTGGATAAATGTTACTTTATATGAATTCCCTCGCCACATACCAAAGTATTTCCAATCCATCAAAACGTTGCTGAAATATTTTGTTCCAATGCTTTCATGGACTCTGTATGCGCTTCTCCCTTGACTGTATGCTTCCACGTCCCCCCAGATTGCCTGCGAGCTTCTCCTGACTATACGGTAATTTCTCTACTGTGCTACAGAAAGTCGCGAGGTTATGACACAATCGTTAGCCTATTTTTACAAAAACGGCTGCTACGGGGCCATAACGTGAGATACAAGGTAATAGAGCCTTGTATACATTGTCATATTTCTTTAGAAATAAACAATGGACAAATAGTCTTTAAATGACTCAGATGTAAAGTTATTCGCTGTCAAAGTGAAGCCAAAATGAACGGTAGTCAATGGAATGCTAGCAGAAGGTGATGGCTTGTTAACCTCAAAATCTCCCCATAGGAGGTACACTTTCCGGATGCTCGCTTACCCCCTTGGAAATAATCCGTCGGTGATTCGTAGTCCTTGCTATGATACCATACAACAAAACAGCATTGCCCGAATCAGCGGCGGGCCACGGGCAGCAAAGAGTCTCCGTTTGACTCCCTGCCGAGGCAGCAACAGACATTAGAAGATGGCTAAAGAGATTGTCCATCTTCGGGGTTGTGAACGCTGTGTCTCGGGCAAAAAAGTGGCGGGACAGAGCAGCTGCCGCTAATGTTAGTTAGCTTGCTAATTTCATCCGACACTGGTTACTGATATAATGAGCCGAACAAGTTGTCAGTCATCTGGCGAGATCATTGTGCATTCCTACACTGTGACAAGAGTGTGTAAATGAAAAGCCAGGTGTGCGTTGACAGAGCCCCACCTACTGTACCGGAGGTAGAGTTACTCTCGGGGTAAGACCCCGGTTAAGTTAGTGCATTTACATGCGCACTGACGGCTGAATATTTCATCACTGTAGTCATCTCATTCAAAATGAAAACAAAGTCATTAGTGTCTTTAGTTACTCACCGCTGGGTCTAGCATCCGCCGGGGGATGCAGGGCTCCGGCTACTGGTGGCTCCGGTTCCCCTTCAGAGCTAACATCCAATTCGTCATCTGTCTCATCGTCACTGTATGGCATGACCTCATCGTCAGGCTCCAGGGAACCATCGGAGTCTGCACGCTGCCGACTCATCTTGTCAACTCAGGTATCTCTGAGAAAGAAGAAGAGATCAATAACTGTAACACAAAATGTATTGAGATTTTTAAAAGGAATCACATCAAGTGGGAGAAGGAAGGGCTAAATCCAACGTTTTTATTAGCTTTCCAAAACAACCCACCACACCCACTTCAGCCTTTTTACTAGTGGCTCAAGGGATAATGCCGGCCTGTTGGTGGGTCCGGATTGAAATATCTCAACAACTTTGGAATTGATTGGCACAAAATCTGATACAAACATTCACGATTCCCAGAGGATGCATCTCAATGGCTGGAGATCTCCTGACTTTTCCATTAGGGCCACCACAAGGTTCACATTTGTGGTTTAGAGTAAAAATTATGAATTTTACCACATCAACGTTTCATTGTTTCCATACAGGACTAAATACTTGCAATAGTAATGACATTACCATCAGCATCAGCTGTACTTTGTATTTAGTGTGAATTAGCATATGTCACGATAAACTAAGATGGTGAACATGGTGCTAAACATCAGCATGTTAGCATTTAGCTCAATGCCTCACTGTGCCCAGGTACAGCTTCACAGAGCCAGGAGCATGGCTGTGGACTCAGTCTTTTTTTATTTTTCCAATCAAAAAACCCACATTGTTGGAGAAAGATAAGTGAGGAAGTGGGCTGCGACCATGAGGAGACAATGACAGCAGGCTTCCTGCGCCCCGCCCTTATCTTCCAACGTTGTCAAACGACACCTTGTGCAACCTTGTTTATTTTAAGCATACTAAGGCCTCGAGGATTTTATGGTTTCAGTAAGCTGGCTTTGAGCAAACCCAAAGTCCAGGACTGCAAATGCCCCTTTAGAAACAACAAGGCGCAACCATGTTTTTATGGGCAGAATACATGTACGGATATCAAAAAACAAATGCATGTAGAGTGTGAGGAAGACCGAAGTAAACCAACACTAAGACAACAGTCACATTCTTTACATTCCCAAGGCCTACATATTTAAAAATGTCACATCATGACTGAAAAGAGCACAGACAGAACAAGATATGCAGATGCAATGAATCAGGAAAGAAGTATAATAAATGACTCAGCTGTTGGAAATGAAGTCATAAAATGAATCAATGGATGATCCATCTGATGGATCAGTTACACTCAAGTCAGCCTCAAAATGTTTTTACATTTAAAATTAAAGGACATTTATAGCCATAAAAACTGAACATCCATCTTGATAAAGCCATCGCCATTGTGTAAAGCCATCGATACTCCTTAAACAAACAGAAATAACGAGCTGCAGTCCAGGTTTACGTTCTGATTTGACCGGCGGTTTCTGCCAAACTTCCTAACGTTGCAGCGTGTGTTTAACTGTCATGATCATGGTCACCTTCTACTCAGACCGTTCCTTGTGTTTACAAAGAGCTTTATTCAGCTCATTTACAGTCTGTTCCTAGCAGTAACCTGACACCAGAGATAACCAGGATCCAGCCAAGTCTCAGTGAAGCCCCAGTCGGTGTTCACTCCACATGCCTCGGGGGCCCCTCCGATGTAGAGATGGACGCACAAAGATGGTCTTGCTTGTCTAAGTAGACGGGATTGTAGCCATAGGGCATTGCCGATAGGTATCGTCACCTTTTCCTCTGCCTTTGCGCTGATGTTTACATTTGAAAACTTTGACCGGTCCAGGCTAGCCGAGTCAGCAGGAGACTAGTGAGTTGATTCCTCTAATCGGGATCAGCGACTCAGTCAGGAGATGGCAGTAAAGATGGTCTGGATAGCTTGGGCTCATCTTCTACACATTTTCGTCAGTCGGCAGGAAGCAAGCAATGGCAGCAGGAGGCTGGAAAGCTGATGTCCAGATCCTGATAAGGGACTCAAAGCCACATGCCATCACCGTCCGACGTCAACCACATAAAGCACAACCAATGTTCATGAAATAGACAATTCAGCGTACATTTTGCAGGGTTGATCGAGAGGCGCCTTTTAGAACAAGACTGTAGGGTAATTCCTGTGCGACAATGTACCCTATCCGCTCTCTCATTGGATATGCCTGTAACATCCACCTGACAGCTCCTGGTTAGCAGTTGACAAGTTTGGCGCTTCCCATCAGCTTAATGTTTAATGATGTGGAGAAGCCCATTAGCACAGATGAGGTTCATTAGTCTGGTTTCCAAGAACAAATACACCTAATAGTGCTTAACACGGTCTACGGCAGGACTCAAACTTGGGAAATGGAAGAGTTGAAGAGAAAGAAGGAGTACTTTAAAGTTCAGACCCAATATTTTACCACTCTACATCTGTCCATTTCTGTTATATCACAGCAGTTTTTCATTTTCTAGGTTGGAAAAATTCATATTTTATTTTGAAAAGTGCCAGATGATTAACATGTATTGCCTAGATACATGAGCATAAGAGGCAGACATTTACATTAGCATCTGACATTAGCATTAAGCTCAAAACACCGCTGTGCCCAGGCTGTACAATCTCATTATGCTCTATGTGAGAAAGGTAAGTAAAGTAAGCACTTTCGGACAGACAATAGAAAACCAAAACACTTAGTTTTTGAGTTTCCTGTACTGCGCACATGGCAATAGTTTATTTTTCTATAATTTCATTTCATGTTTAACATGTTTCCCTGCGAGGTTTGGTGATTTGTTGTATCCCCATTTCTGCCAGATTTTGTGTCTGATGTAATCATGTGACAACACATTTGTTTGACTAATCATGATTGACAGCACGGCCAGATACCTCCGCAAGCTGGAATTCATAGTTAGCATCCCCTCGTCAGCAGAGCCATAATCAGTTTCAGGAACATGTCACATCACAGATATGTTTGGTTAAGTTCCTGCAGTGGAAAATATGTCAGAAGGGCGGGTATCATTTGAACTCACATACCAGTGCAGCAAGACAATTCTATTTTTATACCAAAACAAAAGCAATACTTTCAATGCACAATCCACATAATCCTTTTTTATTATGTCAGAAAGTAACACCAATATCAGTTTTAATTGTGTCGTCCCACAAAGCAGCTAGAGGAAAAACTAGCAAATATCTGACCAAAGAATAAGTAGACAAGACTACCAATCAAGCCAAGGATTTGATGACTTAAGAGATTTGGCACTTGATGCCATACAAACACTTACGTTAGTTCTCTTAAAGCGTAACTCTCGTCAAAATGCAACCTAGGGTCTTTTTGTGAATGTACCCGAGTCAAACTTTCCTTTAAAAGCATAATTAGGACGGAAATGCCACTTTTAAGATTTACCGTAATCTCGTTTTCGGTCAAATGGCCTTTTGAATGACAGAGCGAGGGGCTCTACTATGATCACATCAAAATCACAATTTCACTAGTTCACTAAGAAGGCTCGACACAACATGAAACTTTGCTCCAAGTATCACCAGGGGCTCTACACATGAACTTGAGCAATGAGAACATCGTTTGTGTACACAGAGTTTACTAAAAAGAAAGGTTTTAAACAACTCACTTTAGCAGTACGTTTTTCCGCTCGCCGCCATCTTGTCAGTCAAAAAGTGTCTCTGTGAATGCGAATGAACGGACTCCATAGGAGGAAAGGTTATTCTTATAGGAGGCTCCTTTTTCAACTACAAGGACAATATTGTTTTTCCACTAACGACAAAACAACAAATTATCCGTGCATTTATATGGAACTAAGCTTTAGGAGCTTTCCATCTTTACTCTTCTCTCGGTTATGTTGCATTCAGAGATAGACTATTTTTGAATGGCAAGATGGACGGCGACCGGAAAAACAAACTAAAGTGAGTTGTTAAAACCTTTTTTTAGTAAACTGTGTACACAAACAATGTTCTCAATGCTGGAGTTCATGTGTAGAGCCCCTGGTGAGACTTTGAGCAAAGTTTCATGTTGCGTTAAGCCTTCTTAGTGTAATAGTGATTTTAATGCGATCATAGTAGTGTCTCTAGCACTCCCATTCAAAAGGCCATTTAACCGAAAACGACAATACGGTCAATCTTAAAAGTGGCGTTTCCGTCCTAATTATGCTTTTAAACCAAAGTTTGACTCTGGTACATTCACAAAAAGACCCTAGGTTGCATTTTGGCGAGAGTTACACTTTAAGTATTTAGGCTTAATCTCAAACATAGATGTAAATGTCAAACTCCAGATATGTTTCAGAAAGCTGATGGGTGGCAAACATTTTACACTATTTCACCTTAGGTCAGAAGAAACCAACCACCTCTCCTCTAACTGAGCAGTGCAGTCATTGTTTCCCAACAATCAAATTAAATGTGAGCAGAACAACTAAGGAATCCAGCCCAGTGAACATTCCTGTAACTGTTCATTCATGTAAGTTGGCATTAAAGAAACTGTGGTTTGACTGAATGAGCTTCGGCTGGTTACACAGGTCTGCACATGAAGACTGAGCGAGAAGGGGAAGGAAAACAAAGAAGTTTAAAGACTATGAGAGGCGGGTGAAGAATGAGAGGAGGAGCTCAACCTGGAGAAGTAAATAAGATGACAGCTAAACTCTCAGAAGATATTTTGAAGTATTACAACGTCTTTCTTTACCCGTTTACTAGTTTTTGGTCTTGTTGACAGTTGTTGAGCCAGAATACAATTGTGTTTACATGACAGGTTTTCTATTAAACAATGAACCAAATAAAGACCAATTTCCTTCCCAGAGGAAGAATGTGTCCACACTTAAAGATGACCACTAGTTGTCTACAGACAGTTTTCCGCAGTGTCAGTCAAGATGGCCTAAAGGACGCGGTCTTCATCTGTAGATAGATGTGCGTTTTGTTATCAACATCCCGTCAAACAACGTGCCACACCAAATGAATACACATTAACTAAAGCCCTGCGTCACACCTGCATTTATCACACACACTCTTTACACGCCGTCACTGAAGGCACGCATGCTATTAAAAGATAAAAGGTTTCCTTGATTGTGAAACTTTGTGAGAAATTGCAGTGACCTGGTTTGAAGACATGCCTCAATACACGTCCTGTCCATAAATTAAATGTTATATCTTAAATCATTGAGGGGGAATTCTACAGCCAACTCATACATCTGATTGGCTGAAGGAGGTCAGGGCCAGGCAGAGAGAAGACCCTGTGTTAGAGCAACTACTGGGAGTTTGGGTTCACTTTGACATTTCTGTTTAGATCCTACAACACGCCATACCCCTGCCCTCCTCAATTGCTCTACGCACCCCCCAGGTGGACAGGCTGTGTGTGGATGGCCAGCATTTGATTTATGTGGGAACAACAAACATAAGTGCTCCGATGCCGGCAGGTATTCAAGGAAGGGAAAAAACGGTAGATGTCTATCAAGAAAACCTTTCCGTCAAATGAGTCTGAAATACGATGTTAATCAAAGGCAATTTAAGCTTGGCTTGTTTTGTCTAGTTTTCCGGATTCTGTTAATAGAGTTTGAGTGTGATGAGCCGCTGGTTCCGCTGATTCCCCCAAATCTGTATTCCAGTTTCGAACTTTTCTTTGAATGATAGCTTCAGTTTTACTTCACACTGGACTCTCCTAAATAATGCAATGATCAATGGGTTTATGTTAGGGACAGCAGATTGGAATAATTTGCTCTGAAAAATCTTTTTTTTTTCCTGTCTGGCAAACAGATGGATGGAAGACGGACGTAAATAGTAGGGAGCAAAACATGGCATGATAAATTAAACCAAAAATAAACCCAGAACCAAAAACTTAAGTCTTACTAAAAAAAGCACCTTGAGTCATAGTTTGTATGTAGGCAGGCTTATACCTCCAACTTTTCATCAAAGGGCCTGATTCTTTCTATTGCAGAGCCACTGCTACAAACAAACAATAAGCTGCAACCTTTAGTGAACTAAAAAGATTAGGAAATGTAATGGGGCAAAACTTTATAAGAATTGGCTACGGTTAACGGCAAGTATTGAAATAAATGAAGAAACTTCTGCAACACTCCAATCCAATGAGCCTTAAAACAGCCTCATTAAAAAAGACAAATTCATCGGTTTTTCCTCGTGAGGTCTCAACAATTACTGCTCTGCCCACCTCCCAAAAACCAACCAACCGGAGGGCAGCAGCAGGGCAACGAGGATCGAAAAACAGGTTTTGGTCTATTGGTTTTGTGCCAGGGCTTCGCTATGGCAACAACAAAGAGCAGGCTGGGGGTGGGACAAAAGAGAGCATACCTGAGCAACGACAGTGAAACCTGAGAGGAGGGAGGAGGTGTAGCTCTCGCTCAGACCACTGAGGTGAGTAGGAGGCTTCAAAAGAAAAACTTAAGGAGGGAAGTCGTTGTGACCAAAACACTGCAAGCACAGTGTGGATCTGTAGTCTATTTCAGAGTTTCTAGCTCCAACGCTCCTTTAAAGAAAAAGCCCATTTCCTATAAGCTCTTTAAATATATGTGGTGACTTTATGAATTTGCAGCTTTCCACAAACTTACTGGCTAATAAAACTAATCCAAAAGGGGAAAAAAAACAAAACCCTTTCAAATTATATTTTTCTATCATACTCTGTTGACATTAGTTTCATTTTTAAAAAGGACTGGTTAGTGGTTCAATTACAAAACCTCATGGCCACTGAGTTACAGCCATTTAACTGGGGTAGGCAGTTTATTTTTGGTGTCCTTGGGCAAAAAAAATTGTTATCTTTCAGCTCCTTGGCTCCGTTTTCAGGCTTTAGAATATCTAGGCTGTGACAGGACACTTTGGCAATCTCAGGTCATTGCATGTCCCTTTGGAGAAAGTTCTGCTAACCGTAGCCAAAGACTCAGGGCTGCAGCAAATTCAGGGTTAACCTATTAGATAAATGAGACTTTATGGAAGGTCCTTATGGAAATATTCCAGTGTATATTTTCCTTCTATATCATAAATGGGCCTCTAAAAAAAATCTTTTGACAAAATACATGATAAGACAATGATAATGCCACCGACAGCAAACGGGTAAAAAGTGTGTTTTGGTCAGGTGTAAATCGCGGTAGGACAGGACCATAACGTTATCAAGCTAGCAATAATAACTTAGTAGTAACCGAGGCAAAGTTATGTATTAATAATATTTGGTGATCTAAATCAACATACATGACATGCCTGCATGGTCACAGTATATTACATCTGAGTTACAGATGACAACTGAAGTCAGACTACCTTCAATTCAAGTCATGACTATGGCAAGATCACAAGCATTTAGGTAAATGGAGTGCTAGCAAAAAATGGCTAACTTCAAACTTCATTCATTTCTAAAGTAGTGTTAGAACTTTTTTGACAGCCTGGTACACATTAACGATGGTATTATTATATTTGTCCTATGTAATTTGTTATCATAAGTCGAAGAGAGAAATTGACATTTATCTCACATAAAAATAAGTAGTCACTTGCCCTCTAGTTTGGTCTTTTCACCTTCAGCTCCCATACTTTGCCTTTTTGGTTCACGGGGGGAGCTTCCTGGTCTTTCATTGCAACCAAACGTCTAACAGTTTGGCATTTTTTCAATGATTTGTCTTTTTTTTTTAATAATTTATAAATTTTTTCCACTATTCCCTGCACTATGTCAATGGGAATCAGATGAATGTTGGTATCCAACATGGAGTCCACGAAACACGTGACCACCTCGGAATCAATCGCATAACGGGATAGCTCAGACCAGTCGATTCCCTAGTTGGCCAAACTCTCTCTAATATACGGCTCTGGTCCACACAGCATTGCGGGATGGGGGAAAAATGTGCTCTGGTTCATTGGCATTTGAACCAATCACAATTGTCTTGGGCAATGCTAAGTCCCAGACACAATGATAGTGCCTCGGTAAAATAGTCTGGGGTCACTACCCGATGCGAGTCTAGTGCCGATGGGAGACGTGCATGCGTCACTTTGCGACGAGTGCAGATGTGAGTTGCGCATGCGTCACTTTGCGACAAGTAGCCTACAACATGTTAACGGCGTTTTGAGCCAACGTTAGCAATCAAGTAGCATACTTGACTGCTAGCTACAAGTTAGCAATCAAACAACAAGAAAGGCTGTCACCTGAATGCCGTTTTGAGCTAACGTTAGCAATCAAACAATCGTTTTTTGTTATTGTATGTAAAAGAGAAAAGTTCATTATTTTACAGATTTCACAAATGTCAGTATGACACATTATGCCGTAAACAGTTTAAATACTAGCATGCACAACTCACATCAGCACTCGACTCACATCGGGTAGTGACACTGGGGAAGGAACTTGTTTTGGTGGAACATGTGTACATTCAAAAGTTGTTTCAGTCGTCCAACACAAAACTCAGATTGACAGATAGTCTAGCTAGCTGTGTGGATTCACCCTGCAGCGATCTGAGGAGCAGTTAACCATAGTCCTCATAAATCCACCGGAGTTTAGAATGCCATCACAAAAAAAGCGGAAGCTGACTGACATCCGGCAGAATTTCTGCCGGCACCTGAACAATCCCTGAAGTGGAAAATTGTCAATATAGATTAGCTTCAGTCTAGCACGAATACTGGCTTGTTTCTTTCTGCCTCCGGCATCCCTTTGTTCGGCGGGCCCTTGTTAGCTTGCTGCGAGTCTGCGGCACTGCCTGCTGCTGCCATCCAAACGAGTGTGATAGGTGCCACATTTACGTGCCCTATCAACCCTAAATCATTGTATGTGATCTCAAAAGGGCTTTACAAAAAAATAAAATGATGTCATTCTCATAATTCTCTCACAATTGTCGCCATATAAGCGGCATCGGAACAGTGCTTGTATGATGGGAGGGGCTGGGCAGAGAGGAAGAGTGCAGGAGGTCCTATGCCACTTCAAATTTTTAACAAAATTTCATGGAAATCTTTGGGATAGTTTTTGAAAAACTGAAGGATGGAACAGAAAAAGCCTCCAGGCAGATGCAAATGTATTGGCCTTCCTAAAGGGATCCTTTATGGAAGCAAAAGCTGGTAATTGTAGGAAAAGTAAGATTTTTTTACTTATTTCATATTTTTTCAAGATGAGTACCTTATGTGACAGAGGTCTGGGCTACAGCAGACTGGAATGTCATTGTGTGTGTGTGTGTTTTGTTTGGGGAAGTTACCTCCACATGTCCTAGTCTGCTGTGCATTACGTTGCATTGCTCTGCTGATGTAGCAGGGTCAACCCAGACTACAGTCGAAATACATGGAGCATGTGCGCGGCCCGGAGGGTGCAGCAGAGCTGCTATTATAATCAACTGAAGCTGCTACGCTCAGGAGGACTGCTACTACTACTGGTATTTTCTGTGCCATTTGTTCCATTGCCTTAACAAATATTCGTAAGTTTTGATTGGGTGGCAGGACACACGTTTGTGTGGGTTGAACCCACCCCTGCACCTGGCCACCTCCATCCTTGATGGGATCAGATGCTATCAATTACATTAATGCAGTCGGGTTTCAGCAGCACCTGCCGGGAATCCGTTTGAGCTGATGACAAACAATTGGTAAAACCAAAAGAATGAATGCCTGTTACTTGCTGGATCGCCATTGAATACAGTGACTCTGCACATAGAGCAGTAAACCCCAAACAATCTTACGCTTATCGCCTTTATCCATCATATTCAACTACTCTTACTCTATCTGAAAACTTCACTTAAGCCATTATCTTATCTTCAATATTTGGCTAAGTGAAGATAAGTGTAAAAAGCATTAGTGTGAGGCCGTGCTCAGTTATAAGAAATACAAAGAGTTGCATGTCGTATGTTCCCAGTGTACAGTGGGATTTTAGTGTTTTTTCTCTGAAAACAGCTGTTTGATAATCAATTATTCTATTAGTCTATAAAAAGTCAGAAATATCCAATTTCAGTGCGGTTAACAGGGGGAAAAAGCAGAAATAGTTACAAATCCTCATACTGCAGAAGCTGCATGTCTACCTGCCGTCGATTCAGAACTAGTAAATATAAAAACACTGCTCTCTGTGTTAATGGAGCTTAATAAAGCTTAACGAGTCAAATCTTAATTAAGATTATTCGGTATTTTACTAACAGCTGAGTCCAGACAATGAATCCATAAACAGACAGTCCCTGAGCAAGGCACCTATACTGCCAGAGTTAGAGGTTCAACTCCTCTCTGGATGATGAGGATGTGCTCTAGATTTTCTCATGTCCGTCTGAAGCCAGTCCTTATGGATCTCCTCGGCAGATATGATAAACGACATTTACAAAGTGAAATCTTGCAGTGCTCCTCCGACAACAACGAAACTACCATCCCCTTTGCAGTCAAATTGTATTTGACTTCTAATTTGCCTACAGTGTGTGGTGCTTACAGTACATACGAGTTCACTGTTGACTGAAACCTCAGCAGAGCTTATGCGAAAAACGTTTCTGACATAGGTGGTTGTGGCTGGATTAAAGGTGCCTGGAGGGGGTGTGGTTAGTGGTGCTATGGATCAATGTTTTGATAATTGAGTCCATTTTGCATAATTAATACTTCAATTTAACCTAAAACCATACCAAATAGGCTACCTTTATTGACCCAGAGATTCCTTAGTGTGTCAATTAATTTGAAAAGGGTGAAAACCAAACCGCTTAAAAACACCTTAATCAAGCATCCCCTGGTCTTCGTGCTATGGAGCGTAAGCCCTTTAGCACTGCATGTGGCAGCCCGGGTCAGTATCTCCCCGTGTTTCCGGTCGGTCAATTATGGCAAAAGTAACGTATTAGAAATAAATATTGGGCTCCTATTGGCCCCCTAGATTTTGACACAGGGACCAATATACATAAGACAGGCCCATCAGAAAGTCATAATGTAGGATCCACAATATTGTAAGTTTGATGAAATTTGTGGGCTCACAGCGAGAAGGTTCTGGGTTCGAATCCAGATCGTTCCGGGCCTGTCTGTGTGGAGTTTGTATGTTCTCCCCACGTTTGCATGAGTTTCCTCCGGGTGCTCCATGTTACCCCACCATCAAAAAACATGTCTCCAGTCAGTTCCCTTGATCAAGGCACTGGCTCAGATCTGGAGTTGGTCCCCGGGCGCTGTAAATGGCTGCCTACTGCTCCCTTGAGGGATGGGTTAAATGCAGAGAATGAATTTCGCTACATGTATGTGTATGTGACAATAAAGTACCTTTACTTTATCTCAAAGATTAACCGTATAAAATGTTTCACACTATTCCGTAGTTGGTGGTGGTAATGTGCCAATAACCATGTCAATATGTTAGCTAAAGAGGGGACAGATCAGTTCAAATATTAAAAGAAATATATTTTATTATTATAAAAATTATTTTTTAAAAAAGGATGAAACTCAACAGGCTAATTTGAACTTTTATCCCTTTGCACAAAAACTGATGCTTGGTTGGGTTTATGAATGTTCTACACAGAACTGCTCTGAGCCAATTTGAGAACTGATTTCACACTAGATCCTTAATAAAAAACGGAGATCCTTATAAAACATGTACAAGTACAAAATAAAGTAGAAAGAATACAGTTGTAAAAAAAAAAAAAACACAAATCCCTATTTGAAATAACACAAACTGCCAACAGAAAGCTTCAGCGCCAAACAGATCCAGTACTTGAACCTTCTGTATGGAAAAACATACAGAAGTAGCAATGACGCCATAACCTCGGCTAACCCTTCAATCCATTTGCCTCTCAAGTCACGATTCAAATTCTCTGTCACTGGTTTCAAAGTCAATCATTTTCATAAGGAGACGGACATTTCCCTAATCAAAAGGACTCAAGCCTTCTTCGGCTGCAAGAAGAGCTTCATTGCTCGTTTATGTAAAAAACATTGAGGCTGGTGAGACGCATGCGCCGAGAAGCTGTCACTGTGTGTCAGCTACAACTGAGACTATGTGGGTGTGTTTCACAACCTACCTGGAAGTCTTACAGGCTTCAGTTTTCAAAAATCTCTCCTTTTCCTATGAAAGACGTAGCTCCCTTAGATAAAGAGGTGGCTGTAAAAAGTTTGCAGTCGGAACAAAAAGCAGCAGCCGTGGTCAGTGTTGATTCATGTCAGTTAAAACAGACTCTATGGTGACAAATTTTCACAGCAGAAAAAGGACATAGGCAAATGTTTTTTTTTTCTTCTTCCCATATAAAATATCTTCCTCCATGGCCCTTCTGAGGCTCCATACATCCATCCCACAGATGTGAAAAGAAAAAGCGAAAGAACCTTTTCCTAAAATGTATAACTGAGCAATCAAACTAAAGCAATGTTATCCTCCCTTTCAAAAAAAAAAAATTCTAAGGGCAAAACAGATGCAGATTTTTTTTTCAGATTATACTTTTCAATAGTGCTGACATTACCTGATACCAATAGGCCTACCAGTACAATACTTTGAGAAAAGAGAGAAAAAAAAAGAAAAAAAAAGGAGGTACGTCTTTTCCATTTAACAAAATAACAACGTTCTCACATGTTAAATGTTGTCTTAACACAAGCAGTCGTATGAGAGCTTTGTGTAAATACAATACAGTCAAAAATTAGCTCACTTTTAAATCAGGAACTATTTGTTCAATAATAATGGGGGACTTACTGGAATTGTTGGGTCTTTGTAAATTATAGTGTGTGATCTAGACCTACTCTATCTGTAAAGTGTCTAGAGATACACTACCGGTCAAAAGTTAGGGGTCACTTAGAAATTTCCATTCCACTCCATTACAGACAGAGTACCAGCTGAGATCAGATGCATAGTTTTTTGAGTTTTTTTTTAAATCAGGGCAGCAGTTTTCAGATTACATTATATACTTACATAATTGCAAAATGGTTCTCGACTGTTGTAGAAAGAAGTGGCTGATCTTTAATGCAATATCTACATTGCACATTATCAGCCAACCATTCATCCAATGTTCCAAAGGCACATTCTGTTTACTAATCTGATATCATTTTAAAAGGCTCACTGAGAAAGCATTGGAGGACCCTTTTGCAATTATGTAAGCACACAATGTAATCTGAAAACTGCTGCCCTGGTTAAAAAAAAACAAAAAAACAATGCAACTGATCTCAGCTGGTATTCTGTCTATAATGGAGTGGAATGGAAATTGACCCCAAACTTAACTCTTGTTATGATTGGATACTATAAATAAAACTGAATTAACATGCAAACAGATTATGAATGTGAACAGATATTCGATGCTAACTTTTGGTACTTGACATGTTTCCTTACTCGCTTACTTTTTGAAGGGGGTGATTTACAAATAGGGAGGAGAAGAAAAAAAACATTAGTGTAGTTGTTCTAATACTGTATAACACTACTTTTGCCACTGCATTCCTTCATGTAGGCCTAGGCTATATAGCCTACTGTACACTCAGTTGGCAATTAATCAGGTACACCTAGCTAAAACTAACGCATCCTAACACAACAGTAGGCCTAATGATAACGTGAAGGCTGTGTTGTTCAGTTTTAACTTGAACTGTTTTAAAAAAGGTTTTTAACTTTATGATGCACTTTGTACTGGTGTTCATTTGTATTGGCGGAGAAGTGTTTTAATAGGCTACTTATCTACACTCATTGAACATGGACAAAATACAAGAAACTGGTAGCCTAGAAAATAGTACGAAAAATGTATTTCAAGACAGAGCCAGGGCACTAAGGCGGGTAAAATTACCAACTACACCGCAAACTATTTATAGTTCACTTTATAAAGCGAACGTTTGGATTGATATTGACATTTTAGCCGCAAAGAAACTATAGTTAGCCTACAAACAGCGAATGCTCTTTTGATAGGAAAGGTGTGTTGAGCAGCAGCCGCCCAGCTGAAACACTCCTCCGCTCTCGGTTTTTTAACACTTATTAAGCCTAAAACCAAGAAAAACACACTCAAGTACATTTATATATTAAACTGAACTCACCCCGTGTCCTTCGCAGATTTATATATATACATATATAAAAAAGGTGAACCCTCTTCTCAGTCTGTGTCCAGGCGTTTTGTCACCGCACCATGTTATCCTCTTCTTCCTGCTTGTAGAGAGCTCGGCGGCGGCTCCCCGCCCTTGTGACCCCGTTGCCTCACCTGCTTGGCTCCCGGACAAACCTGCCGGACCGGTCCGTCAAACGCCTTCAAACCACGATAAATAGCTTGTTAAAAACAACGCGCGTGGCATTCAGGGAGGATATCGCAGGTGAGCTGCAGAAGAGGGGGCGCGTGGAGTTCTGGTCAGTGACGCAGTGCCACAGGTAAAGGTGTGTAATTGAATACAACCAGGTGATCCTTAACAGGGAAGGGAGGGGAGGGGGAGAGGGGGGTCTGCCAGTGTTGTCAATGTCCCTTTTAATAGTTTTTTACTTCTTTTTAACCATTTCAGAAGAACATTTGTATTAGACATGAAAGTGAAGTAACAGTGTAAATATGTAATCCGTTTGTTTCAAACCGTAAGTATAAACATAAAAATAAAATATAATTATTTTGAATATGGAACTAAATTAAGGATGTAGAACTGAATTTAATTCAAAATTGAATTGAATTGAATTAAATTGAATTTTTCTTCAAAAATCCCCCAAAAATCTACATTTGTTGCTTATACTCTTATCAATTAATGTGGCAACATTCATGATAATATCTGAACTTTTAAGGCCTAATGAATATTTTTTGTGAATAATTGATTGTATTAGTAACATAAGACTATTAAGGCATAAAAGATAATTAGGAGAGATGAGTTGATTAGGGTATGCTTAAGATTTTTTACGGGATGTGTGCTACATATCTTCTAGAATTATGGAAAATTTATTATAAATTATAAAATTATTGCATACCTTTGCCAAGGTATGGCAAGTTTATTTATATAATAGCACCTTATAACAAGGTAAGATGTGAAATAGACACCAGGAATATACATTTGAAAATAATAGCATAATTTCACATTTTGGATAAAGAAATAAGATAACATTGAATAAAAATAAGGCAAATAAGCAAAAACTATAGCCGCAAGCGGCAATCCCTATCAACTTCAAACCCTTTTTCAGGCCAACAGAAGAAAGCAGCCAATTGCCAAAGTCAAAGCCGCAAGCAGTATTAAGCAGGTTTCGGGCTTCTTAAAACAAAGTCACTGCAGCCTGTTTAATTCTGAAGGGGTGAGACCAAACACACACACCCGTTTCATCACTACAATGGATGCAGCATTTGCCATTTTACCCCCCTTTAGCTGATGTTAAATGGAAATTTGTAAATACGTTCAGGTCTTTGTGCCAGATGTCTCCATCGATTTTAGTCGCTCAAGAAGAACTTAATTCATAGCCTAATCCCCGCCTTTTGATTTGATTTAGACATTCTTTATTTAAAAGGTACAATGCACATTAATTAACATGAGCACAGCAGTCCAACATGTGCCAGATTTAGCCATGCAGGCTAATTTTCATCTGCAGTCCGTAGCAGGTTGACGGCTTAAAAGAAAACATTAGATAAGCTACAAAAATACAACAAATAAGCAAGGTTGATGGCATGAGACAAAAACATAACACAAGTAGTATATAGACACACAGGTACAAGTGCATAGACACACATTAAAACACACTAGCATTTAAGCACTGACAAATTCACCAAGCACATGAGCACGTACAGAAACACTACTATTAGAGACAAAGACAAACACATTATTCCAGATTATGGCAGCATATTTGATTTGTCAATAACCAGTTTTATGGATTTGGAGAAGGATTTGATAGACGTGATGTTCTTTAGTTCTGTAAGTATGGTATTCCAAGTATGTGCTGCTCGAAAAAGCGGACTGTCCAGAACTATTTATCATGGTATTTTACAATCCCCTCTTGTGGATGCTCTGGTGGATGAGTTTAGATTTTGTTGAATTTATTGAGCGGAGGGGAAGCAATGCCATGAACGATTTTAACCAGTTTAAGAAATCATATTTAATTAAGATTTTACAACGGTGATATGAATTTGACTTTTTAGCCAACGTTTTCAAGGCCTGTTTATAAAGTTTTTTTACTTTTTTGTAATGTGGTCCGTCCTGTCTGTGTCCAGCTGGCAAGACAGCAATTCATATGGGAGAAAATCACATAGCATCTGTGTTTAAATTATTCCTAATGTGTTCATAGTTTGCCAAGTTAAATTTGATTCTGTTCATGACTTTTTTTGACTTGTGTTTTAAATGTGAGTTGTAAATCTATTATTATTAGATATTTGAACTCTTGGACTACTGAGAGTATTCTCCCTGTCAGGAATGGGGGACAGAACTCAGGCGCAGACTGGAGTAGGTGGTAAAGAATCTTATTTTATTGAAGCAGTAAGTGCGGGCTGGCAGTGGGGGTGCTGGGTCCAAAGATGGCTTGGGGTCCTGGCTCTGGGTGGGTTATTTCTGAGAACAGAGATCTTACAGTCAGTCACGTCAGGAAACGGAGCAGACAGGTAAGTACAAAGACAAGAAACTAGACTAGACACAAATATCGAAAGGCTGGTGAATAAGCATACTCAGTGGTAAGCAACAATCCGGCAGGGAGAGGAAAGTCAGACTGGAATTTGAAGGCAGATGATGGAGCAGGATGAGTAGCAGGTGCGCTGATTGGAATCTTCTTTGGAGATTAGACTCCATCGTTTTAAAAACGATTTTTAAAGGGGTAGAGAAGCCAAGACATATCCCTTCCCAATGGAGTCTAGACACTGGTGGTGGTGGTGAAGGAGCCCGAAACTGGACAGAAGGAGCCGACGGGAGAGGACCGCCGGAGGAGGACCCAGGGTGCCGTGGGTGATGGTGACTGGAGGTGGAAGGGGAGGAGGAGGGTTGCAGCTTTGCCTGAAAGGACAGCTGACAGCAGCAGAGAGAAGAACAGATTCAAAGCAGGGATGCAATTGCTGTGATTGGCTCATGAAATCCATGGCCAATTCTGGTTGGTTTAACTGAAAAGTGAACGCCTCGGAACAGCTGATCAGTTTTAGGAAGAGAGAGAGGTGGATGAAGTTTTCAAAGTCTTCCTGAAATAATTTGCGCTGAGCTTCATTTGGTGCCAGGTGTGGGGAGAGTCAGCATACCAAACACATAGCAGACATAACAAAATGAAGAAATAAACACACACACACACACACACACACACACACACACACACACACACACACACACACACACACACACACACACACACACCAGACTGTCACCGTGCGGAAATCACGGCAGGCGGGAGCGTGACACTCCCTACTTCTGTGAAATCTGGATCTGGATTAGGGCTGGACGATATGAGGTAAAAATGTATATGCGTTAACGTTGTTGAATAATCGCGATAACGATATTACTTGCGATAAATAAACAGACATTAAAGTGCCCATATTATACTCATTTTCAGGTTCATAATTGTAATTTGAGATTGTATCAGAATAGGTTTACATGGTTTAATTTTCAAAAAAACACAATATTTTTGGTGTACTGCACATTGCTGCAGCACCTCTTTTCACCCTGTGTCAGGTCTCTATTTTAGCTACAGAGTGAGACCTCTCAACTTCTGTAAGATCTTTGTTGTCAGTCGCACATGCGCAGTAGCTAGGTAAGGATTAAACAAGCTAGCTAGCTGTTTCTCCAACTTCGGCCTGTACAAGGCAGGATTAGCCGGGAGACTTCTTCAAAAGGAGGGCGCACTTCCAACTTTGCATGGAATAACTGCAGAACAGGGACACGTAAGTAGTTCTATACAATTTATTTAGTAGAAAAGGGTGAATATGTGTTCGCCCAGGGGGCTAATGCGCTAGCTAGTTTTGGCTAGTTACGTAGAAAACCGTGCAGATTTTTAACAGCTCACCCGGAGGCAGGATACATTCAGAAACCATATCTCACTCAGAACAACATGGATGTTTGTTTTTTTCAAAGTTTGTATGCGTGTGGAAGCATCAGAGACACAAAATAACACCCCAAATCCCAGAAAAAGTGATTTCTTTCATAATATGGGCACTTTAAAGTGTACACCGTTTTGCCTTTCTGCTTTCTTTTAGTATTCTGCTAAAATACAGCATATTGCTTGCTGAATCAAAGGAAATCATTTTCAACATTCTTTTATTGAACACGTTGAACACTGAATTGAATATAAAAGGCAACACAAAAGAAGGAAGACAGTTACATTAAAAAGTGTTTTCTACTGATATTTTAGTTTCAACTGACACAAAAAATGCTATACTGTGTGTCGCAGCCTTTCGCGATATGGTTATTGTGCCAGTTGATATTGCCATGATGATTAAAAAAATTGTACATTGTGCAGCCCTAATCTGGATTTCTATTTGCAAATTTTGAAAAAACATATATACTATGGGGACAACATTGAGGTGCAGGCACGAGTTTGCTAACCAATTGAAATATTGATCCCTGTAGCTGACAGCTCTTCTGCAGCTTGCCTCTTGTTTTTAGCATGTAGATATATGACAGTGAGTGTCATCAGCGTACATCTGACAAGTGACAAGTTACGGTGACAATTTTCATTGCTGTAGCTCGTTCCAGCCCACAGCAACTTGAGAAAAAGACGTAAAAAAGCATATAATGCTAAATAGGCTACGCCCGCATCCACCAAATCAATGCCACTTCAGATCCTGGTTAATACTTGAACCCCGGAGCGCCTGGCTAGCTCACCTGGTAGTGCGTGCCTCCTGCGGCCTGTGGCCTGCGATGTAGTCTAATGTATTGCAGTGGATATACTGTATTGTGTGTATATATATATATATATTAGGGCTGTCAATCGATTAAAAAAAATTAACTAATTAATTGCACAATTTGCTGTAATTAATCGCGATTAATCGCTTTTTTAAATTGAGACTGAAGCTTGTAATAATGGATATTTAAATGCTAAATCACTTAACTTTGCAAATATGAAGAAAAAAACAAACAAGGAAAGGTTCTGCTAAGTTCAGAATGTTTAATATCTTTCACAACAGCAGCAACAATTTGGCTTATTTAGTCCTGCTGAAGGCTGCTGGAAACGGCTACAAACTGTCTGACTTGAGAGCAGATTTTTGTCACCGTCCCCCGCCGCTGTCGCCTGCTCTCGTCTACTTTACAGGCGAGGAGCAGTTCATCTCCAACGAGCCGAGAGTTCAGTCGCCGGCAGGGCAGTCAATGGTCGGGACTCACCCGGAAATGGAGAGCGGAATGAGGTGACTAGTCTCTCAAAATCTGACGAAAATCTTCTAAACTGACCTTTGTTGAGCTGAAATGAAGACAGATTCAGCAACTGCATCACGGCCTATTTCTCGCTTAAAATGTTTTCAGAAACATGTTTCAGTGAACTATTTTAGTACAATATGAGATCGTATTCTGAACGGCCGCCATGACAGTCTGGCTCTCAATATCCGGAGAAAACAAACCCATGTGAAGCGTTCGTCCAATCAGCTGCCGGTTTTCATTACTTGGGCAACAATACAGAGTAGCGCCGGCTGCTGTTATGTAGACGTATTACGTTTCTCAGCCGCCGCATGAATTAAACAAACACAGCTGCGTTAATTTCGTTAATTTTTTTTTAACGAGTTAAATATTAAAAAATTAACGCGTTAATTTTGACAGCCCTAAGATATATATATATATATATATATATATATATATATATCATATTGGGGGATCTGGGTGCCCTCCACCAGGGAGCGTCAAAGACTTCAATTCCTGCATTCTGATTCACTTTTATGAACCAATTTACAGTGGAAATACCTTTAGTTAGCCTATGCAAAGATAAAAAGAACAGAGATGACAATTCTAAATATGTCACAAATATAATGGAAAGTATGTTTTAGCATGTCATTGAGCATTTTTAAGTGGGTATATGGAAATCCTGGATCTTTCTTAGTGGGTATACTGTGTATACCTGCGTCTCACATAGACTATAGCACTGCCTGAGGCCCTTTGCTGCATGTCATTCACCCCCCCCCCTCTCTCTCTCTCTCCCCTTCCACATCTTCAGCTGTCCTATATAATGAAGGCCTAAAATGTCCAAAAAATAATCTTAAATTGTTTTTCTTTTTTAAATACTTGACCCCAGATTTTTAACCAATTTTGGTGAAATTCTGTCCCCTATGGGTTGAGCTCAAAATCATTGTGTAGGCCTATTCCTCAATATAGACTTAAGATATGTTACAAAATGTATGATTGGACAAACCGTTGGTTATGGCCAATTTCCTGCTTCTTTGATATTGGCCATGTTTTTTCACAAATCCTACTAATTTATAGTAGAGATGTGTATCTCAGTCCTGTAAACAAATGTTGGTATTAATATAATCAAAATTGACCAAAGTCTATTCATATTACTATATCACATTATGCAATTTAGCAACAAATCCATAATTGTAGACTTTTATGATCCAAGTAGCTTTTTTAGAGCACATTGCATCACATTTCCAAAATCCCTTTTTTAAGGGTGTTGATTAGCACCACCATGTGGACAATTTGCCTTCTATTTCTTGTGTAGGATTTGCACATCATTTTCAGTTATGGTGAAGTTAAGTTTCAGGTTTCTATGTTAGTCTAGCTCCAATAACGAAAACGTGCCACTTCCCACTCTTAATGTTTGATATGCAATTTACTATTTTTAAAGCATTTCATTTAATGTTTTATTGTTTATTCAGATTTACAGAGCAGCTTTGTGTTGAGGGACACAAAATGGCACATTTTCTCATAATCACTCAAATAATAATAATAAACCAGCACAAACACAATATGGTTCCACCACTTTGGTATTTGAACCCTAATAATAATATTATTATTATGACTTATTAAATTAAAATATATACATTTTAAAACTTTTTAAAATGCAAAACCTTTAGTAGAGTAATTGGTGTGACATGAGGCTTATTGTACATTCTGACCAATAGAGGGCAGCAGTTCATTTATATGTGCTCAGAGGAATTATTTCTCCATAGTGGTACTCAATTTATAGACTAATTTTTCCTTTATTAAATGGTCTTTTGATTGATACAGTAGGAAACTGTATCAAAAAAAAAAAAAAGGAATACAAGTATTTTAAGACTTAATTTATGCAACATCCAATAGGAAAATACCATAGCCTATTTCCGAGCAGGAGGGACCGAGCAGCCCCGATAACATAACGTTAGTTAGCTATCCAATGTAATTTTCACATACGTCCACCGGAAGAAAAGGCAGTTGTGTGTTGGCAGAGTGCGAGCTACTGTACCGGAGATAGAGTTACTCCTGTCATTCTCCCCCATTCCTCCCCATTCGTGTATACTGGGAGAACTGGCATAACCCGGTTATTCACTTAACCGGGGTAAGACCATACTGCTGTGGATGTAAACGCACTGACTGTAATTACTGTTTTTTATTACTGTAGAAGTTTAAAATGTGAACCAAGGTTAATAGAGTTTAGAATTTTCTATTGTTTTTTTATTTATTTTGACTTCTCAATTTCACTTTTATTTGTTTAAGTTTTTGAGAAATATATATATATATATATTTAAAAAAAATGTTCTTCCGTTATTTAGTTTTACAGTTTGCTTGCTTTTTGTCAGGGCCATGTTAATGCCTCGAAAGTATGTAACTACATATACTTGGAGAATAGCCATGATATTTAATGTTTAATCTTCACGCTACTTTAGTGTCTGATGTGAAGCAATTACTACACAGTGCCATCTTGTGGAATGTCAATATCCACTCCATTTAGTTTCTGTAAAAAAGTAAAACGGAAATGATGCACTTTTTTTATTTTTAACTTATTTAGTTTTATTTTTTCTTATATCCATATTTTTCACTGCTTACTTTTGTTTCAGTTTTAGTTATCTATAATAACCCTGGTGTGAACCTGCTATATATTTCATACATTAACATTTGTGTCCGACCAGATTCTGGCCAAATGTTTTGCATTTTTGTTTTGATAAATGACTGCATGATTAAATGTTTAGTCAGGCTGTTTTGGAGAGCGTAGTCCACTGTGGAATGACTGCATGATTTGGGAACCTACATTTTTTTTTTTTTTTTTTAGCATTTGGTAAAGAAAGCTCATCATTATCTTCAGTCTCTCTTTGAACATGTCATACTTAAACAGGTAAAGATGATCCTCTTTGTTTCATCCCATATTATGTACTCCCAGTATGAGCTGTCACCAGATGATACAGAGCTCAGCAGTGCAAATTAAATCGGTTTAAGAACTCCTTTGTGCCTGTATCACTTTTTTTTGTATCACAATAAAAAACAGGAGCCTAAGATAAGCAGAGGTTAGAGGCTGTACTGCAGTGCAAAAATCCACACTGATTAATGCCTCAGGGTCTGTATTTTCATTTTATTACTCTTTAAATGTTGTGTGTTTACTGGTGCTGTGTGCCCATGTGTGTTGACGGGTTCAAGTCAAATTTCCCCAGAAGGACAATTAGGTATCAATCAAAACAGTTTCCGATTAATTCCAATTAATTTTGGAGAATAAAATGTCTACACTTATAAGTAGAACTAACCCTACCCCATTTACACGTGCATAACTCAGCAGGATAACATCCAGCTCAACTAAGGAATTTAATTAAACTGCAATTGTGACAAATTCGAAAAAAGTTGTTTGATATACACTGTGAAATGAATACATAATCTAAATACTGCATACTTGTATTTGAGTTCAGCTGTTATACAGCCTTCATCAGTGCTACTCAACTGAATAACTGTGAATTACACTGTATTTCTACCTAAATATTTGGAAGACTTCTTCCACCTCTGCTTATTTGTTTTTATCGGAATTCATTATCTGCGAAATAACAAAAAGATGATTGTTAAAATAGTAGTTTATTAAAGAGTACTATCTCACCCTGTGAAATGACCAAAGTAGATGTACATCCTTACTGATGATGTTAAACACGCAAGCCGTGGTGGAATGTAACTAAGTATTTACTCAAAAGAATTGTACTTAAGCACACATTTGAGGTACTTGTACTTTACGTTAGTTTTACTTTCTACTTCACTACATTTCAGAGATATAAATTGTACTTTTTACTCCACTTCATTAATCTGATTAATCTGGTGTTAGTTTCTACCGTACAAATTTTTTTTTTCACACAAAGCACATGTAGTTTACACAGTAGGCTACAATGTTGTACTAATGTATAGGCCTAGCCTACATTGAAGTATGATTAGCCAAGTTGATTGCCACAACAAAAAAATCATTGCAGGATTTTTACTTTTACTTATTTGAATACTTCTTCAACACCACTGCGCACCAAGGATGTATAAAGAGAACACACGATTGAATGAAATGCTATCAGCTGAAAAGGGAAAGAAAAAAGGGCGCGCACGTCCACTGTCGGAACTTGATCAGTGTAACACCCAGCGGAAGTAAACAACTCAAGCGCGTGGAGCATGTTCAACCGCAACCTCAAAACGATGTGCACCGTTTTTCTACCGTTTCTTGACTGGACGACATGTTTCCTCGCAACGGCGTTTAACGGCTTTGAGTTATGGTTTCTCTCGTTTGGTGCTTGCGTCCCAGGTGATACCCAATCAGCAGAAACGTGTCTGTAAACTCGTGGTAACAATAACGCCGCCTTCACACTGGCGGTTGAAACGAGTTGAAATCAGCTCCTATACGGCTTCGAACGACCGGAAGTCATTCATTTCCTATGGAGATTCGCAGACCGCATGCGAATGGGTCCGAACCGGGTGCGAAAAAAATCGTGTCAGTTGGTCATCCGGATGCGTTCAAAAAATTGAACTCTTGCGAAAAGGCCACGGACAGAGCTGTCTTTCTCTATCATTCTGGCTACGGACGGTTCCTATCCGACGGAAGTTAGCGTTGCTATGGTAGTGATAAACAAACCTGCTAATGCTAACTGGTAAGCTAGCAACAGACACCGAACTATTGACATTATACCGCTATATCACATTTAACCGACCTGACATGTCAACGTTCTGGGCAACTTCTCTCCTGGCAGCAGCCTTTCTATTTATAGCTGTATACGAGAGGTCATAGAGAATCGTACATTCAGACACTTATCAGTCGTCCTAGTCTCTCCGCCATTTTTGGGAGTTGCTTCCGAGGCTTTTCAACCGTTTTCAACAGTGTAGTACGACGTCCGCTGGGGGCGCTTGCGCACATCAGGGTGTTCAACGCACGCAGCGTGTTGCTATGTTTTGTTCGGGCTGAACGTGGCCCTGGTGTAGAATAAACTGGAAGACTTGTAAACGTAGCATAGCTAGTGCAGATTCATTAAGCAACAATGTCCTCAGTTGAGTATTTGAGAGAGTTTGTCAACGAGCGACTAGTTGCTGCTGCTGAAGAAATATTCAACGTTTTTGAAAAAACTATCGTTGAGTACGAGGGAGAGATCTATCGTCAGCGCAGACTATTGGACGTCGTTTGTAAACCCGAAATAAAGTTACACAGGATAGGTGAGTACACGTTATTTAAATATCACATTATGGTTTTAACCACAGACGTCTGACTTTACGACCCAGGGATGTTTATTGAGATACCAGATGAACAACAAGTTGAATATTGTATGTGGTTCTAAAATATAAACAAGAGTTAAAACTTTTTCGGTTCCTAAACCGATTCTTGAAAAATCGAAGATGTAATATGTTTACTAGCGGTCACGTGCAGTGAATATGCTTCTACATCCGTTTTGGTGAGCCCGGGCTTTTCCCTTTATTTGATAGTTGCAGTGGATAAACAGGAAAGGGTAGAGAAAGAGAGGGGATGAGACGCAACATCCACAGGTTGGATTCAAACCCGGGCCACTGCAAAGGACTCAGCCTACATGGGGCGTACGCTCTTAATGGGTGAGCTAGAGGCCACCCTCTCTTCACACTTCTTGCAGAAAATCCTCTTGCGCCCTCCACTTTCCTGTGATATGCACACAGAGATTTCCACTCATGACAGGCCTTGTTTTGCCATGTCTAAAATCACATCACAGTAGGAATCCAAAGCCATTTTTATATATATATATATATATATATATATATATATATATATATATATATATATATATAGTATAATGTACTTACATATGGTCATGGTCTGTATAAAACCTGTGTAGAAACCTGTGTAGAGAATGTATATATATATATATATATATATATATATATATATATATATATATATATATATATATATATATATATATATATATATATATATACATACATACATACATACATACATACATTCTCTACACAGGTTTTATACAGACCGTAGACCATATGTAAGTACATTATTTGGGTGGGAGGGGGGGAGGATTTCTTCTTCTCAATTCATATTAATGCATGTTATTGCTTGCCAAAATAATCTATAAGGGGAGACCAATCATTTACAAATGTATCCAGAGTTCCATCCAGTACATTATGTCTTCTTTCATATGCTAGCAGTGACCGAAGTTTTCACGCAAAAGAGTTAAAGTAGGAGAGTGTTCTTTAATCCAAACATGAAGAATGGAAAGGCGAGCAGCATATAGCATTATAGACATTATTTTTGTTTCCGGCACACAGTTATTTACACCAAGGATACACAAGCTGGGATCCAGTGGCACTTTAATCCCAAAAGATTTTTCAATTTCATGAACAACCGAAGACCAGAATGATACAATTAAAGGACAGGACCATATTAAGTGGAAATAGGTTCCCTTTATCCTTTTTACATTTAAGACAACATTTTGTACATGTGTCGTATTTACTTGGAGTTAAGGGGGTCACATGCAGCTTATTGATAATTTTATATTGTACTTCATATGATTTGTTTGATTTAGTAATTTGTCTTGCATAATTTAATACTTTGTTCCATATCTGGTCTTCCAGTGTAACACCAAAGTCAAGTTCCCAGCTTTGTTTATTTATTAAAACTTTATTATTTGCTATAATTTGGTCATAAATATATGTCATTGTTTTATTTTTTCAATGCAGCTGCCTTTAATAAAATGCTATCAAGCACATTTATTTTTCCGCCTTGTTTATAGTATTCAATAGAAATAAGATAGCTCCTTATTTGTAGATATCGAAAAAAGTGGACCTGAGAGATATTAAACTCATACTGTAATTGTTGGAAAGACTTGAGAGCATTATCTGCATAAACATCTAATATTCTTATGATACCAGCTTCTCTCCACTCATTAAAGCCAGCATCAATACAGGTATGTCTAAAATCTGGATTATTAGCAATAGGAGCCAATAATGAGTATTTGTCAAGCTCAAAATATTTACGAACACCACTGAGAGACCTAAACATATTTTTCAGTATATAATTGTGCTTAATCTTGGTATATACTTTTGTGAAACATTTAAACGGAAGGTGTTCTAACTGAACCCCATCCAGACCTATACCTTCTAAATCTGGAAAACAGAAATGGCTTTTTTTAATCCACTCTGCCGTGAATTTTAATTGTGCGGCCCAATGATGAAATTTGGGATGCCAAGGCCTACTTTTTTAATTGGTAGTTGAAGCTTTCGAAATTCCATCCTTGGCCTTTTTATTATTCCACACAAATACTCCTACCGCACTATGTATTTTTGTAAATATTTTGGATGGAATATAAATAGGTAGCATTTGGATAACATACAACAGGCGAGGGAGAACACTCATTTTAATTATAGCTATACGGTCCAAAAGAGAAAGTGAAAGATTAGTCCATCTTAGAAGGTCAGTTTTTATTTTTGCTATTACAGGTAAAAGATTATGTTTAATCAGTTCTGAAAAATCTGCACTAAAATATATACCAAGATATTTAAATCCTTTTTTGGTCACTTTAAAAGGATGAGAGCTTGATGAGCCTATTCTTTCGCCAAGCGGAAAGGCTGATGATTTTTCGTAGTTTATTTTATATCCTGAAAACTTAAAGTTTTCAATCATTTTTATTAGTGAAGGGATGGATTTATTAGGATTCGTCAAAATTAAAAGTACATCATCGGCATAAAGCGATATCTTGTGGGAACGGCTCTCTGTTTCAATGCCCTCTATCTCCTTGCTCGTTCTTATCAATACCGCCAATGGTTCAATAATTAAATTAAATAAGAGAGGGGACAAAGGGCATCCTTGTTTTGTTCCTCTCTCCAGCAAGAATGTCTCAGATGTAGTTCCGTTAATCAAAAGAGCTGACTGAGGGTTTGTATACAATAGCTTAATCCAGTTGATAAAACTTTCATTAAATGAAAATTCTTTTAAAACTCTAAATAAGTACTTCCATTCCACACGATCAAAAGCTTTTTCTGCGTCCAGTGCAATGACCACAGCTTTTTCTTTTTTATATGCTACATACTGTAATATCCCAAGCAGTCGCCTTACATTGGTGCTAGACTGTCGCGTCTTAACGAAGCCTGTTTGATCGCTAGAAACTCATTTATGTATCACATTGTTTAATCTTATTGCCAAAACACTTGCTAAAATCTCTGAATCTGTATTTTGAATTGATAATGGTCTGTATGATGCAGGGTTTTCTGGATCCTTGTGATCTTTTGATATTAACGAAATAATAGATTGTTGCATTGTTTTTGGCAATTTCTTCTCATCATAAGCATACTGAAACATTCTTGCAAGCAAAGGAGCTAAAATGTCCACAAAAGTTTTGTAGACCTCTGCTGGAAAACCATCTGGACCACATGCCTTTCCATTCTTTAAAGAATTTATTGTCCTTTTCACGTCATCAACTGTAATTTTAGCACCAAGTGATAAATTATCCTGCAAGTCAAGTTGAGGTAGCTCAAGCTTCTGAAAAAACGAAGTCATATCCCTGTCACTATCTGTATTATCAGATTTATACAAATTACCAAAGAATCCTTTAAAAACATTTATTTCACCTGATGTATAAACCAGTTTACCGCTTTTATCTCTTATTTTTGATATTGCAGACTTACGTTTTTTATTATTAATTAAACTCTCTAAATATTTTACAGATCTATGACTATCATACTGTTTATACTTTTGTAAAAATAATTCTCTTTCTGTTTTTTGGATTTCCAATGAATTGAGTGCTGTTTTAGCAACCATAACCTGATCCCAGCTTTCAGCGGAAAGACTATGCTTATGTTTAGTCTCAGCCTCTTGTAACTTTGACTCTAGTCTTTTTTTGTTCATAAATAATTTTCCTTTTCCTAGCAACACAATATGAAATCATCAAGCCTCGGAGATAAGCTTTTGTAGTTTCCCATACATTTGCTGGATCAGTATCATTGTTATCGTTAATTTCTAGAAAATGCATTAAATTTGCTTTAGTTTTGTTACAAAAATTAATATCAGATAATATTGATCTATTGCAAACATTTTTATTCTTATATAAACAGGTGAATGCAACCTCCATTTTAATTGGAGCATGATCTGACAGATGTATATTTCCAATGCTACTTTGTTTTATCAATTACAATAATATTTTAGTAACCAAGAAAAAATCAATTCTTGTATATGTTTTGAGGATTTGAAAAAAAAGTATAGTTTTTCTCTTTAGGGTGCATATGTCTCCACACATCAACTAAATCAACCTCATCAAACATTTGTTGCAAAGCTCGATGTCTAGCAGTTGGTTTTGCACTGATGATGGTGGGCCTTTTATCAAAAATATTATTCATTACACAATTCCAATCTCCACCAACAATCATATAAGGACAGTGATACTTGAACAGTAAATGAGTCAGTTTAGTAAAGAATGTAGGATCTAAATCAGGGGCGGCATATACATTTAGGATAGTAACTCTCTCTCCATATAAAACCCCGTGCAACAAAACATAACCTCTTTCATCAATTTCAACGTGACTAATATTAATGGGCAATTTTTTATGCACCAGTATCGCCACCCCTCTGCTTTTTACTATTAAATGAGGAAGAGTACACATGTCCAACCCAGTCTATTCTAAGTTTTTTTTCTGCAACATTGCAACAGAAACATTCTCCTTTCTCAGAAATGTAATTATCCTCTTCCGCTTGACTGGATTATTACACCCTTTGATATTAAATAAACAGAAATTTACTAGTAAAGCCATAGCATCATATGCATAAAATATCTAGTGCTTTCCCCAATATGCAAGGTATTGGACATAACAATAATTATGGATCCCCTTTGGTATTTAACTAAAAAAACAAAGGAAACGAAAAAAAGAGAAAAAAAACCCAAAACATGGGCCAAAATACTAGACCAAACAGGGCTGATATTAGCCACATTAGAACATTAACCTAAATGGTCTTGTCTGCTTTAATATACATAAAAAGTCGCTCCTATATTTTCAGTTCATTTACAGTCATTGGGCACAGTATGAAAAAAAGAATAAGCCCGTTTGAGCGACCACTGAAAACACAATAGGCCTACATGGCAGAGTTATGAAGTCCTAGAAGAGGCACTAGATTTATCCAAGTCATCGAGAAATTTCTGCGCGTCTGGCGGAGTCTCAAAGCGCCTTTGTACTCCCACAAAGTCAACAGAAAGTATCGCGGGAAACATCATTGCATACTTTATTCCAGCAGCGTATAATTTCCTTTTCACAGGAACAAACAGTTGACGCTTCTTCTGCACCGCAGCACTGAAATCTTGATAGATGAACACTCTTTGTAGAGTAGTGTTCTCTTCTCTCGAACAAGCTTCATCACCTTTGCCTTGTGCTGATAATTCCCAAACTTGGCGATAATTGGCCTCGGGTCTTTTACCAGCAACAGTAGCAGCAGACACACGGATGGGGATGCGATGCGCTCTCTCGATGTGCAGGGTGTCCTGTGGCAGATTCAACGTCTCCATCAGAAACTTTTGAACAAACGCCACAGGGTCGCTCTTTTCTTCACCCTCCAAACGCTCCATTATTACAAAGATAACCACGTTGTTCTGTCGGCTTTTATTCTCGATATATTCAGCCTTTGCTTCCAGCACTTCCCCTTGTTTGACCAGAACCCGCACTTTACTGTCAGTGCTTTCCAGATTATCCTCAGCAGCGCTCACACGCATTTGCACTTCAGCGATCTGTTCATTTAGTGCATTCATCAAACCATTCATTCGCATCATCTGTTGCTCCATTGTTGTGAATCTCTGCAGAAGTTCATTTTGGTTTAGATTGAGTCTTTCCCACATCGTTTCCATTGTGATCAGGTTTTCCCCTGCCATTGTTGCAGTAGTTTGCCATAACAGGTGCGCACACTTTAGTCTTGATTAGATCAACAAAACTTACTTAATTTTGTTTTAGTAATCCACAATAAACGCACTAGTTTTTAGCTTTATGCAGTGGCCGCTCTTTTATTGTGCCATATCTGCACGCATGAATCAAAAGGAGCTTATATTATAAAGTTTAAAGCAGACAAGGGCTGCGCTACTACACACGCACGTCTACCCTCGCAGCCATCTTAGCCAAGCAACACTGGTACACTGGCGCAGTTGCCTTCTAAATGACATCCGATCTCAGAATATGAAAAAATAAAAGTTCCATTTCTGTTTTCTTGTGATTTTATTTTGAAAATGAAATGAAATTAGAAAATAAAAATCAAAGCATATTTTAAATTTCTCTCACCCCCTTTTAACCATGAAAAGGAAAAAAACGGCATGTATTTCAATTTAAAATTCTGTATTTTAAAACGAAAATCGAAACAAACACTCGTTTTTTAATACCCATTTGTAAAAGGAACATCAAATGACCAAAAGATACACTGACCCTACAGTAACAGAAGTATCCTATTTATTTTGTTCTCTGTTCCTCCAGAGCTCCCACAGCAACATGTCTTTAAGGAGGAGGAGGTTCAAGCTTACCAGCAGCTTTGTGTGCTGGAGAGAATCTCCAGTCCTGACCAAGAGGACCCAGAGTCTCTGCAGAATACAGAGAAACAGAAGGAACTGTGCACCAGTCAGGAGGGACAGCAGCATGTACTGAAGCAGGAGACTGGTACCTCTATGTTGACTCCTACTGATGAGGAAAGGCACCACAGTGAAGGTCATCCTTATGACACTCTAGGTGCAGCAGAGAAAGAGTCTGTAGCCTACATGCCAGTTATAACCTCTGTGGTATCAGAAGCAAACAGTGACCACCAGCTCCTTTCTCGCAACTCTCATGAAGCCGAAAGCCAAGATCAGAAAGGAGGCAAGCATGGAGACGCGGGATTAAATCGAAATGTAGAGCCAGAACCAAAGAAGAGACATCATAAGAGCAGAAGTCACAGTAACAATGTAAGCAACCCTAACTTGTCAGCGATTCACTGTATAACTCAAGAAGGTAAAACACCTTTCATATGTGGCACATGTGGGAAAGACTTTAGGAGAAATTCAGGTTTACAGAAACACCTGAGAGTCCACACAGGTGAGAAGCGATGTGTTTGCAAGACCTGCGGGAAAAGATTAAGTGATGCCTCGGTGCTAAAAAACCATATGAAAATCCACACAGGTGAGAAGCCATATTCTTGCAAGACATGTGGTAAAGATTTCAAATGTAAAGGTGGCTTGTTGATCCACATGAGAATCCACACAGCTGAGAAGCAGTATTCTTGCAAAACGTGTGGGAAAGATTTCAGACGTAATGGTGACTTGTTGGTCCACATGAGAACCCATACAGGTGAAAAGCCGTATTCTTGCAAAACCTGTGGAAAAGATTTTGCACGTAATGGTAGCTTGTTGAACCACATGAGAACCCATACAGGTGAAAAGCCTTATTCTTGCAAAACATGTGGAAAAGATTACACACGAAATAGTGGCTTGTTGGTCCACATGAGAACCCATACAGGTGAAAAGCCGTATTCTTGCAAAATGTGTGGGAAAGATTTTGGAAGTAAGGATGTTTTCCGACTCCATATGAGAGTCCACACAGGTGAGAAGCCGTATTCTTGCAAAACATGCGGAAAAGATTTCATACGAAAATGTGACTTGTTGGTCCACATGAGAACCCATACAGGTGAAAAGCCATATTCTTGCAAAACGTGTGGGAAAAATTTTGGACGTAAGGATGTTTTCCGAATCCATGTGAGAATCCACACAGGTGAGAAGCCGTATTCTTGCAAAACATGTGGAAAGGATTTCACACGTAATGGTGGCTTGTTGGTCCACATGAGAACCCATACAGGTGAAAAGCCGTATTCTTGCAAAATGTGTGGGAAAGATTTTGGAAGTAAGGATGTTTTCCGAATGCATATGAGAATCCACACAGGTGAGAAGTAGGGCGGGGCGATAAATCGAGTTTCTTGATTAACTCGAATGTGTAGTTAACGTGGATTTGTTTAAATGAAAATCTGAACGGGCTCAGCCCTCCCTCCCCGCGCGTTTGCCATAGAGATACACAAACAACATGGCAGCGACAGGGACTAACATTAATTATTTTCTTAACCAGTCGTCTCATTACTTACTTATCTGTAATCTCCGCCAAAATGCCCGGCAGCTCGCGGTGCTCTGTCCCCAGCTGAGAGTCACCTATTCTCGGATACCTGAACCACCAGCTACCGCTGACCTGAAGGGGCACCATGCGGGGTATCGGACCCGGTGTTGAGGAACTCTTTTGCGGCTCAACACATCCACTAAATGCTGCTGATACAACCGAGCTGTGACGGAGGTCTGTAGCGGCTTAAACAACTAGCAACCGCCGCTCTGTAGCACGGAGTTCCGCTTCAATGTTTGTTTTTATCGCTACGGAGGAGCGTGCTAATTCAAGAGACCATGGGATGTTGAACGTACGTTGCTCAGCAACAGGTGAAAACAGGGGCAAGGTTGCGCAATAACGTTAAAATTATTTGAACTTCACACAGGTGAGAAGCCGTATTCTTGCAAACCGTGGAAAAGATTTCAAACGAAATAGTGGCTTGTTGGTCCACATGAGAACCCACACAGGTTAGAAGCCATACCCTTGCAAAATCTGTGGTTAAAGATACATTGATTAATCTAAGTAGGCAAAGCATATCCGAATCAAAATCAGAAAAAGATTTATTGCGACAGTAAGTTACACTTACGAGGAATTTGCTTTTGCGATTTGTACATACAATAAACATACCAAACAATATGACATAAACAACAAATACAAAAACAACTAGAACTGCAAGCCGTTATAACAGGGTTCAAGCCTCCCGGCGCCAGTCGCACCCAACGACCCGGGGAGCGCGCAAAAGCAGAACCCAAAGCGTAACATGGCGAGGCAAACGTGGGGAAATATCGAGAGTCTGCGGTACATTGCCATTGCAAATATCTCAGAGCCCTAAAGGATTTTTGTCTGGTTTTATTTTTTATGAAAGCTTGTAAAACATCAACCCTGTTGTCCATAGTCAATCTATGAACATTTCTTTTCAGGAAAAACTGGGCTATTAAAATTTTTGTGCTGCAGTCCGGTCACTTGAATGTTAAAAAAGGTTGTAGGACCATAAAGATAATTAAATGAATAAAACGAACATGAATCTCACATAGTATATTGCTATCACACACACAGCAATGCCACACAAGCGTTTGTGTTATCTAAAACAGTTCTATATATTTGGAGTCATCCAGTGCAAAAATAAACATTATAACTAATAATATTTACATTTCTTACATACAGTATATCAATCTTGGATGTAACAGTATTGATTAATTACACAAAGACCCCAAAAAACTCTGGACTTTTAGGCTGGATACAAAACCTTCTGTAAGGGCTAGGAAGACATCAAAGGCATCAGCAGAACGGGGCGACTGTTAGCTTTTAGCTCCAAAAGACCGTATGTTTCTAGTAGTTATAATTATAAAGTTATTAAGTTATGATTCAGAAGTGCCATTTGGCGTTGTTGTATACGACGCGCTCGACCTCAGAAGGGGTAAAAAGTTTTATTAAATTTAAAAGTTATTGGCCAAAACAAATAAACATTGATCATAGCGCCCCCTTATGGCCGATCTTCGCCACATTTGGTACAGAGTATCGTAGTGGGATGTTGAACAATGTTCTCAAGTTCTTTGCCGATAACCTTTAATTTGGCTGAGATATCATGATGTGATGATATGTGTGTGTGGTAGCTAGCTAGGAAAATGTATTTGATCGTCAAATGCGCATACTTTAACGTAGCAAAATTCTTTAAATAACTTTTGGTCAGGTCCATCTGGAGATGCTATCTACCAGGTTTCGTGCTGATCGGTCGCACAGCCAGCACAGTTCGGAAAAGTTGGTTGGCGGAAATGGGCGTGGCCTATATTAGCCGATTTAGTTGAATCCAGGGAACGCGTGGATATATGATTTTTTAATGTCTGGTGTATGGAGTTATAGGGCCAAACGTGGGTTTTTTCTGCTATAGCCCCACCTAGTGGTGGAAGTGAGTCAATTATTGCCCCTGAGGCCCTTGCAGAGTTTTGGACCTGTCCTGAAAATGGCACCCCCAGGGGTGGGGGATGATGCTGACTGCAGAGGGAAAGAAACCGTTTTTTCTGCAACCTCCTGCTAAAGGGGAGGGATTCAAAGAGTTTGTGTCCTGGGTGAGCGAGATCAGCTACAATTTTTCCTGCCCGCCTCAGCGTCCTGGAGGCGTACAGTTCCTGAAGAGACGGCAGAGTACAATCACCTTACATAAGATCACATACAGGCAAATTGCCTACAATTAATGTAATTGTCAGCTTTTTTGGTGCCTCACACTGTTGCATTGTTTGTCTATATGAATGTAGTACTGTACATACTACATGTTTACTGTTAGTTTTTATGCATATGTAACTGTCTGTTTATCTGCTTTAATTGTTAGTTTGTATGTCTATTTTATAGTGTTTGACCATGTGTGTCATTTCTAAAAGCTTAACCAGGAACAAAGACTGCAAATTGGCCTATGGCCATAACGCCCACATACATTGCTTTAGATGTAACAATGCCTATATGTATGGTCCCTGACAAACTGATAAAAGACGAGACAAAGTTTTTGTGGGTCAACCCACAAGACTTCACAGAAGTAAGAGAGTTACATTTTTGCAGCAATTGTGGAAAACATTACCTGAGGATCATCATACAAGAGAAACTATCGTGGAGACGTGTTCACCAACTTAATTAAAAATACTTTTGCAGTCCCTACATCTCTGTTAACGAATGTAAAATATAAATAAAGATGAAATGACAATATTATTTGTGGTCTGTGTTAAACCGTTGTATTCTCCCAAATTAAGAAAAAATTTGGGTTTCACAGTGATTGCACCGTAGTGATAGTGGCGGTTATATAAGTAATAATAACTTGATGGTTCATTTTCAGAGTATCTTAGAATCCCTTTTTGGCTGGCAACCAAAAAGGAGTCAATCTCCATAGACCCCATGTTAAAATGCCCAAATTATGTTTACAGCCTGGTACAGTAAAATGTTTTAATCTCTAAAGCTAAGTTCACCATTTATGACAACCGTTGGGGGTAGTAGACACAGGAGGCTAGTCACTAGGCTGCAAGAAGTCCAAGAAGTATGCACTCGTTTGTAAAACTCTAATATTTATATTTACCGTTATATGTTAGCATTATTAGCATGTGACATAGCTAATTATACATAGACAAAAGGACTTAGAATTGGAGCCAAGGGGGTAAGCATCAGTCAACAACCCATAGCTCCTATGGCGCCATTTTGATGCTAACAAGCCATCACCTGCCTGCCATTCATTTTGACGTCACTTTGACAGCGAATAACTTTACATCTGAAGTGTTTAAAGACTTTATTTGTCCATTGTTTATTTCTAAAGAAGTAGCCCAAGTTCAAAATCCAACATGGCTGCCCCCTGTATCAACCAAGGGGGTAAGCTTCGCTTCAGAACTCGAGCCACCTATGGCGCCATTTTGTTGCTAACTGGCCATCACCTCCTGTTAGCATTCCGCTGACCGCCATTTTTTTTTACGTCCCTTGACTGCGAATAACTTTACATCAGAAATGTTTGAAGACTCTATTTGTCCATTGTTTAGTTCCAAAGAAACACGACAATGTATAAAAGCCTTCATTACCTTGTACCTCACGTTATGGCTCCGTAGCAGACGTTTTTGTAAAAATAGGCTAACGATTGTGCCATAACCAAGTGACTTACTGTCGCATAGTAGAGGAATTACCGTATAGTACAGGAGAAGCTCGCAGGCAGTTTCGACTTACATGAGCTGTTTAGGTTTAATTACTAATGTTAACTAGCATGTTAGTTAGCAATAATTAATTAATAATTAATGATTGAGATTTCTCTTGGCACAGCTACCAGAAGACTTACAACTTTCAGACACGTTGCTCACGTCACATTTTCTCAGTTGGAGGCTGCGCAGTAAAGCTGGCCATCACCGGAAAAGTGCTTCTAATAGCTTTCACTGGTCTCCGTCCAGAGACACGGGGTCTATTGGTCCATTATATACTGTCTATGGTATCAACACTTGTGAAAGCTGCAGCAACATAAAGTTATAAGCACTTCTGTCTTATTTGTATCTATCTGCGGACTTGTACGCTGCTGCATGCACTAAAAACAGCGTAATGTGTTGTTATCAACTGGTTGATAACAATAGCTAACCGGGCTAGAGCTAATGAAAATCCGACTTTTAAATAGAACGGTTTAATTACTAACGTTAACTAGCATTTTAGTTCGCAATGATGTTATCTCCTTACATATACCTACGCTCTCCGTCTCTGCAAGATTGGGAATGATTGAGATTTCTCTTGGCACAGCTACCAGAAGACTTGCTTCAGAACACGAACCTCCTATGGCGCCATTTTGATGCTACAAAGCGATCACCTCCCGCTAGCATTCCACTGACTGCCATTCATTTTGGCGCCACTTTGACAGCGAATAACTTTACATCTGAAGTGTTTAAAGACTCTATTTGTCCATTGTTTTTTTTTCTAAAAAACAGCACAATGTATAAAAGGCTCCATTACCTTGTATATCACGTTATGGCTCCGTAGCAGACGTTTTTATAAAAATAGGCTAACAATTGTGTCATAACCAAAGTGCTTCTAATATCCTTCTGGTCTAGACCACACTCTATAATTTAGCCTACAGAAACCTAAAATGTCCTCCCAAAAGCATGCATTTGGGAAGACAGCTGTGAGGAAAAACTTCTTTTTAACTGGCAGAAACCTCAGACAGAACCTTACTCTTGGTGATCGGCCACGGCCACGACTGGTTGGGGTCTTTTTGGGGACCTGTATTGGATTATTCGATTTAGTTGTTTAACCCACCCACCTTTCTTAAGCACTAACCCTGCTCCCTGATCCCTGCCCGCAGAGCTGGTAGCTCTGTAGCTTGGAGGAGAGCCGGTCAGCCCCTCGGTTCTGGCTGACTGGAGGTCAGTAGCTTCAGGCAGGGGGGCCTCCAAAGACCAACTGCTTTCTCCGCGCCTGATCTCTGCCATAGTTAGTATATGGGTGTTTCTTCAACTACAGGCACTTTTGGCCTTGTGAACTTGAGGGGGAAAAAAAGTGTTCAAATCAAAACAGTCACAGTCTAACAGTCTAACTAGTCTAGTTTGATGATCCATAAGAGAACGCACTTACATTATAAGACAAATTGGTGTTTTTTGACATATTTTCCGATCTGCACTGAACAAATGTCATTTCCATCACATGTAAATATTTGATTATTATTTAAAAATATGATATACATAATTTCTTAACAGTGTAAGATCACTTTAACACATAGTTTTACCAGTTTATACCTATATTGCAATTATCATAGATTTGTGGATTAAGTAAATTAATTGTAATGAGGTCCAAACACAAAGTTTACATCCACCACAACCTGAAATATAATATTGGATTGGTTAGATACGTTTCAGAAAAAAGACTACTTGTGTTATTACATTAAGTGGAACATTATCCCATAAACTATGCAGAAGTTTTTAATGAGTGATTAGAATTTTGTAAATATTTTTAAAAAAGTTATGAGGTGGTGGAAATGACTGGGTGTAGTGGAAATGACAATGAATGGACGTCCATGTAGAAAACCAGAAGACATTTATTTGAAACGTTCTGAAGCAGACAATTCCATTTAACAAATCATTAGTCATTAGTCTGTTTGGTTCCATAACCAGATGAACAGTTACAGTCTTACTGTAAACAACTTTAACCACATCACATGAAAAAATGTAAGTTACGCATAAATGCAGATTGTAAAATTGTAACATTCCAATTGGTTAGATGAACACTGTTTTGAATTTTGAAATACTTAAAAAAACACCTAAACTTTAGTCATGTCAATGCATTGTAACATGAACTATAAAGCATCTTGAGCATGCACACGCTGTGTGTGAGTGAGTTTGGTGTTCTTATCAGTCTCTTAGATGAACACTGTTCTGAAGAAAACATTTAAAAGACACCTTAAACTATATCATATCAATTATCATATAACATGAACTGTAAAGCATCAAGGGTTGTGCGTGCATGAGAGAGAGAGAGAGAGAGAGATTGAGAGAGAAGTAAGCATGTAGGTTTGTCCAGAGGGCAATTATGGTGACCAGACGGTATGTGTGTGAGAGATAATGTGCATGAAAGTGAGGTAGTGTGTGTGAGAGAGAGAGAGAGACAGTTCATGAGAGAGGGAGTGTGTGTGTGAGAGAGAGAGAGAGCGAGAGAGGGTGGCAATGTGATTCAAGGCCAAATCTTGCAGATTTCTTTCCAAACTTCCGTCTTAATCTCCTTGTGCCGAAACAGTTACAATCGTTGGGTGCAGAGCAAAAACAACTAAGAATCCTCCATGACATCTGGCTTGGAGAATGAGAGGTGATCTGCAAGGAGATTAAAAAAAAGTCTGTCAGAGCATTCAATTAGTCATAACTTGTGTTAAGAAACAACAGCAAGACCATAAAATGTATAAAGACACAACAGCGAGACCATACCTGATGAATTTCCATCGTGCCACGAATTGTCTGTAATTCAGATGGAACGTGAACATCCATTGACTCAACGGCATCTGGCTCAATATAGAACAGCTCTGTGGCAGACTTTTGCTGCTTAAGCTCCTCAAGCAGTACTCGTGCATCTGGAATGTCCTTCCCTCTTGCAATAAGATCATCCGCTCTTCTCTTCACCGCCGCTCCAATCACATCAGCTGGGCCTTTGCCGTGGCCGGCCTCTAAGAAATTCCAGGTCACCCTTTTCCAACCCATTTGGTAAGGAACATTGATGAGGAGGAAAAAGCTTTTTTTTGAGCGGTATTGCGTCGTTGGTCCATCACTGACCACATGAAGTGTGGTGGCAGTGGGATGTTGTTCTCTCAAGTAAGTTAGCACTTGGGTTAGATGTGCCCATATTGCTGAGGGATCGTGGCGAAAAGAAGAGCTGATTGAGCATAAGGACTTTACATCCTTCCAGGTGTAGGCCACACCAGTATGGAGTGAGACTTGGTGGTGCGAATCTCCAAAATGTACCGCCTGGACTTCACTGTTGTACTTGCACTGGAAGTTCTCTGCAACATCCATATGCAGAATGACCTCATCCTCTCTCAAGTTTTCCTTTATTCCACGGAGAGCTGCATACTGATGCCTGATGTTATACACATGCTTTCCAAGTTTTTGTTTTAGATCTGTTGAAAAGTCTTCTAGTAAAGTATGCAGTGTGCCCTCTGTTTTCTCCTTAACAGTGAGATGAACTGTGATTTTCTCTTTAGTTCCATCTTTCTTTTTCTTCTCTCTCTCCTCAGCTTTTGCCTTCCATGTATGCCAAAATGTCTGTGCCCCAGGGTCAAAGGCCGAGATCTGCAATTCTTTGTCCACACGGTTGGGACATTCTCTGTACATACACTCCTTGGTGTATGGTGAACAGCACAGAGAGACCACCAAATCTTCAATTTTACTGCTGTTGATCACTTTATGCTGCAGCAGTTTGTCTGCCATTAATTGCATATTGGCATGCGTCTTACATATGCATGTGTCTCTGTCCTTAATTGTGGGCTTTATAATCCAAAAAGGACTTTTCTTGCAGAACTCACTGTAAGAAATCTGTATGTCAGGATACTCCTTCTTAAATTTGTCATGAAGTATTTCCATGAGTTCATTAACGAATCTCTTCTGTTTTTTCATTTTCTTCTGTGTCAGAGTCTCCTATTTTTCCAGTTGTTGCTCTGCTGTTCTCACCTCTTTCCAAGAATTGCTTGATTTTCTCTTCTGTGTCTGTGCTGATGCTGTTTTTTTGCTTCTTCCTTGTGTATTTAAGTGCTGCTGACCTCTTTTCATTATTTCTCATTCTCTTGGCTGAGAAGCCAAATTCAGTTCTAGCCATTTTCAGTAGGCGATACTTCTTGAGGATCTTTCCTGCCATTATCTTCGTAATAAGTTGTTTTTCTCTCTCGGAGGACAGATTTTCATATCTGTCTCTCAGCTCAGCAAGAAGAGCATTATGGAACACCAAAGTTCTTCTTAGAGTGTGTGGTGGTGTTGCCATTCACTTTCTTCATTAATCGGTCATACCGTTTGCGGTACCTCTCGGCCTTCTGCAGAGCCTTCCCAAGCTTAACATGGCTTTCATGCAATGCTGCATAAACTTTTGAACGGTTTCTTAGAACCTTTTTCCTTCCCCTTTGTTTTTGGACAGAGGGTGATGGTGAGGTTGGTGAGGGTGGTGTGGGAGGTGGATCAACATCATGTTCTAGCTGCACAGAATCTGGAGAGTTTGGTGGTGTAGTGGTAGAAAGGTAGGCCTGTACCTTAAGAGCTTTGTTCATCTTCTCCCGATAATTTCTTTGATTGGTTCTCCATTGTCTCCTTCTTTTGCGTTGTTCTCGCTTTGACAAATCTGCAATTGGCTTTACAACCCCTCTTTCTTTTTTCCTCATGTATCTCTCCCTGTCTCTCTTCAGTTGCTCTTCATATTTGACAGTGTCCTCTTTTAGTCTGTCCCTATAGGACTGAGACCTTTCTGCAGTTGACTTCTGCGGCATCTTAAAAATAGATGAAAAAGCATTTCAACAAATATACATTTGAATTAATACATTAGCATTGTACATTTCAATAAATAAAATATACATATGTAGCCACACAATCTATGAATTGCACCTTGTAAGCATAAATGTAACCACACGTTTGTCATTTCCACCCAAGAAGGTAATGTGTTGGAAATGACGGTGGTGGAAATAACAATCCTACAATATTTTGTAAAAAAATCCAAGCTAGTATTACAGATTAGCTATGAATTGGTAGCTAGCATTGCATGCATGCAAAATACATCTATTTATATTAAAAAATCTATTTATTTACAAACTCAATTGATGTTACGCTATGTTTGGAAATGACATACAATAAAAATATTTTCATGTCAAGCAATATTTACCTTGAGTTTTCTTCTCCAAGTGGGTGAAGAAATTCAAAATTTCCTCCATGTCAGACATGTGCTGTGATGTCATTGTTCATCTCCATAGAAACAACCCAAACAATCTTTCATAAAAACATTTTAAAGGGACATTACAGCGTTGTTTATTCTATAGCTGTTCACATAGCTCTTCTCTGTGGAATGATAATACAAGGTTTCATTAATGGACAACTTGGCTCAAACATACATTTATCTAATTTTGATATATTGTTTTACTTTTCTGACCCCAACTCCTCTGTACAATATATAGTCAACTTAATAATTTTGCTTGGAAAATTCTTTATTCATAAATCGAAATTTATGAAAAATAAACCTCTTTTCAATGTCTTTAAACTTGACTTAAAAAATTATATAGATTGTATTTCTGGATTAGAGGGTAAATCAGCATCAAAATGTATGTAATGCTTATCTGATTTAACTTTATAATTAATTTAACTGCTATTTAATGTCTGATACTCTGGCTATGTACCTTTTTGTTATTATTTTTATTCTTTTTTTATTTTTTTTCTTTCTTATTTTTTATGAAAACATGTTCTGTAACGAAATGAGTTGTGTACTACAAGTGTGGCCCTGTGCCTGTTATGTATTATAAGTACGATGGAGGGCAGTAAAATCCCTATAAACTTCTAAACTGCCAAAAATCACAGAAGAAGAAGAAGGAAAAAACCCCGCCTTTTGTTGTCTATTGGCCAATCAGGAGTCCACATCCCAAAACAGCTCACTGTACCTGTAGTGTGGTTCAGAAATCAGCTAGTTAGCTAGCTAATATACTGGCAGAAAGCTAAAAACACAACACTTTATTTTTACTAGGTGCTCCTGAACATCACCCGGGTAACCAGCTCACACCACAGCCGCAAGCTGTACCATGGTCGGTGTTAAAGTGATCGGGAGCGACCCGGACTTCCAGCCGGAGTTAGCGGCCTCCGGCTCCAGGCTTGCTGTGGTGAAGTTTACAATGGCTGGGTAAGCTTACAAAACTGGCTTCCAGGCCGAGCGGCTAGCCGAGCTTAGCACTCTAGTCTGTCCTATCAACATGAGACTAGAAAACATCCAAAACTCGTCATTTGTACTGTTTTATGGAGCTGAAACGAGATGTATATAGGCTATACGGTATATAATAGGTGTAGCTCTCATTGGTAGGAAACCAAGGTTAGCATGCTATCGTTAGCCGAGTTAGCTAACTAGCTCTATTGCTTACAATGACATAGCAATATTACATTAACTTTGCTGCTGAGGGATTGTACGATTCTATGATGAAAAACAGCAACATTAGCACCAATATAAATGTATTTAAAATTGTGTTGTATTTTACTCCCCACTGTAGCCAGTCCTTGTAGAGTTAGTTATATTTAACGGTTAGCTAGCTACACTTTCATTGTAACGTTAACGTTAGGTTACTTAGTAACGTCACAAGACGTTGAATTTAGTCTGTAGGCTGTAAAGTTTGATGACATTATTGAAAACGTGACTAATGTAGCTTGTAACTTAGGTTATAATGATTTATTGTTATATTAAATCGTTACCTTGTGAGATTTATGAAAGAAATTAAGCAATTTCAACATTGTATAGGTTTAATCAAGCATATTGCACTAGCGAAGTTTATGTAAGTGTTATAACGTGATGTGTGACTATGTAGGCTAGCTACTAGCTATGTGTTAATAATGAGGAATGTTTAACGTTTAGAGTAATACTAGCTAGAGGAGTTACCACGTTATAACAGTAAATTTAGCTCTTGGGAAGTTTTAATTATGAAACGTTTAAGTTTAACCAATTACGTTACCTCGTTGGGGTCGATATTAGCTGCGATGTATTTTATTGTCAGCCAATAAGTGGCACGAAATGTCAGTAACGTTACAGTATGTGATTTAAGTAATTTTGAAACAATGTCTCCATTACATAGTCCAGTTTGGGGGTGACGATATACAACAGAGATGAGCAGAAAATCATCTTATTTTAGAAGCTGGGACCAGCTAAAGTTTTTAAATAAGTATGATACATAACTGAAACCGTTCATTGATTATTTAAACGTACAATATGTAACTTTCTGCTGCTAGGGGTCTCTCAACCAAAACAACGGATGGTAAACACGGACTTTTGATGACGTTTGGAAGTTGCGTGGAATTATGGGAGTTGTAGTTTTTAGTGTTAAACACCATCGCTGATTAGAATCAAGGGGGTAAGCTTCGCTTCAGAACTCAAACCTCCGATGGTGCCATTTTGTTGCTACAAAGGTATCACCTCCTGTTAGCATTCCACTGACCGCCATTTTTTTTTTTTTACGTCACTTGACTGCGAATAACTTTACATCTGAAGCGTTTAAAGACTCTTTTTGTCCGTTGTTTAATTCTAAAGAAACACGACAATGTATAAAATGCTCCATTACCTTGTACCTCACATTATATATCACATAAAAATAGGCTAACGATTGTGTCATAACCACGAGACTTACTGTCGCACAGTAGAGGAATTACCGTATAGTACAGGAGAAGCTCGCAGGCAGTTTCGACTTACATTAGCTGTTTAGGTTTAATTACTAATGTTAACTAGCATGTTAGTTAGCAATAATTAGCCTGTGCTTATGTTATCTCCTTACATATACCTACACTCTCCGTCTCTGTAAGATTGGGAATGATTGAGATTTCTGTTGGCACAGCTACCAGAAGACTTACAACTTTCAGACACGTTGCTCACGTCACATTTACGTTATCTCGCTCAGTTGGAGGCTGCTCAGTAAAGCAAGAGATCACCGGAAAAGTGCTTCTAATAGCCTTCACTGGTCTCCGTCCAGAGCAACGGGGTCTATTGGTCCATTATATATATGACAATATATTCTAGTCAATGACTAGAATGCATCGGTTCACACAAGTGTATTCACGTTAAGTTTAGTAACGTTTATTCATGTCATTCTAATAAAATAGCTGCAGTTTCCCCAACATAATTATGTTTTTCTTGATTCTTATTTTATTGGTAGCTGACCGGTTAGCTAGTGAGTCAGCAAGCTAACATATTAGCCAGCAGCTAAAGCCACACTTTCACAAAATATTTCACATGTCAATGTCACCTGTTGGATGGTTTCAACACCGGGCGGACGGGGTTTGTTGGAACGCTAGCTAGCTACTCAACGGAGTAAGCCCTGACTGCAGTACGCAGATCGAGGAGTGGCTCAATGTGGGTGGAGCTAAACGTTTGACTCCGCCCACTTGCCAAATAGCAATTGGCGGAGCCATTTCTCTATCACTCTGGCAATTGGTCTGAGGGGTAAACACAGGAATTTCAAGCTGACCGGAGATCTTTTCCCACGTGTGAAGTTTGCTTTTCCCGTTGTTGTTTTTCTTAACCCCAACCGTCCGTTGTTGGCGTCCCCCAGAGACATGGGCTCGTTTCCCGCGAATTACGTTTGCTTTCCCCGTTATCCTTTGCCTTAACCCAGCGGCGGAGTGGAACCAAAACATCTACCGGGAAATTCTGTAGACCACCGGCCGGCAGGCAGTGTCTGTTCGCGGGCAGCCAGCGTCTGCGTCTGTCCGCGGGCAGCCAGCGTCTGTTCGCGGGCAGGTAGCCGGCAGGTTAGTTCGTCCAGACTTTCCCGATTGCCACTCCGCCTCTGCCTTAACAACCGTCAGTTATTGTCTGGCGTTCCCCAGAGACCAGGGCTCATTTCCCGGGAGTCATGTTTGCTTTCCCCTTTCTTCTTTTCCTAAACCCAACCCCATTCTTTTTTCCTTTTAACAATTCAAATATCATTATTTATTATAATCTATCTATATATAATATATATTATTACAGGGTGTTAAATTGACGTTTGAGAATGCCCACGGAGTCAAACGTTTAGCTCCGCCCACATTTGGCCCAACCCCGATCTGCATACTGCAGTCAGGTGCAATTGACTCAACGAGGCTGAGAGATGGGTGTGGGTGGGGATAGCCGTGGGAATAGCTAGCTAACTGTAAAGACAGCTAAATGCGAAGAGGGGAGAAATTCGGCACGAACACCGGTAGCGCTAACTTAGATGTATGTAACGTTATGGATGGCTGCCGACCGGGGAGTGCTAGCTGGCTAAATTATCATTAGATTAATCGTCTATCTATACAGTTAACGTTACTAGTGAACTTATTCGTGGGTTAGCCCAGTGCTGTTAACCGTGGTCAAAACAATCATGCTAAAAATAACTTTGAGCTTGTTGAACGATGTTGTAACCCTATAATGTTACCCACTTAGCATTAACGTTAGCTACTTGTCAACCAGCACATTGTAGTAACGTTAAGCTGGATCGATATTGACATGTATTAATAAATAAGGTCTCTGCTGTATTATTGTGTTGCAAAGTGGCATGTAATTAATCACAAAATGATGCTGTGTGGCAAAAAAATTAGTAGTACGCTACGAGTATTTCTTTCTGTGACATTGTATGATTTATAATTACTCTCGAATGTATAGTCTGGACGGTGAAAGGTTATATGAAGCCACTGACATGCGACTAAAGGAAACGTCCCGTGTCAAAAAAAATAAAAAAATAAAACACAAATTTGGTGGAAACATTTGGGATAGTGTAAGAACACAACAACTAAAATTATATAACATAGGTATGGTCGTTTTTAGACATTTTAATGCAGACATTTTACATATTGTACCTTTAATGTTGTCAGTGTTGCCAATGTTAAATGACTTGAAGATGAATTGACTAATCGTTTCAGCACTACTTGAGAGATGAAAGCAGATCCCTAACACACTCTCCTCTGCCTCCTCAGGTGTCGGCCCTGTGTCAGAATAGCTCCGGCTTTCAACATGTTGAGTAACAAGTACCCGCAGGTCGTCTTCCTTGAAGTAGATGTTCATGTCTGTCAGGTAAGTCTGATCTACCATATCGTTTTCATCAAGAGTCCCGTCAAAGCTGGAGAAATGATTCAATACGAACAATGGTTGGTAAACCACTTTCCACTGTAACCCCAGGTGTAGCATTTATAGTTAACGTTTTAATATCTTATGCTGTTTTTGATTACCGGTATTCTGCAGCCTTTGTTTGGCTGCAGGACCAGATGTCTGCTTGCCTGTGCTGGACTACCTGCACCCCAACACCCCCCTTCCCCCATGCCCCCCAAGACTCTCCTCACCCATTGCGTGTCTTGTGTGCCCTTGTATTGGTTATGTGCTTATGTTGCTGAGGTGTTTTTTTCCTGTTCCCACACTGTGCTCCTGGTGTGGGCATAGTCTGGGAGTTGCCTTTTTCTCCTCGTCTCTCCTCATGTCATGCTGTATTTTCTTTACCCAATGTATGTTTGTATGTACCTTGTAAAGCGCTTTGTTGGCTTCTTATCTGTGAAATGCGCTCTATAAATAAAATTGGATTGGATTCTAGCATTGTCAGACCTCAGCTAAAGTCAGGTCTGAAATCTTTTTTTGGCCCTTTCAGACCAATGACAATCCTGTTCTGAAGTGATATTAAATGAAAAATGTAATTACTGAATTCCTTTAAGGAACCAACAGCAAAACAAATGGACCTGACAAACTTCATTCACTTATGTAACCTTTGCCTGTCAGAGACACAAATATGATTTTGGCGTAAATAATGAGGAAAAAAAAGGCTGCAAGCCTGGCGATCCAGCCTAGTATTAGCAGTTAGGTTAGACAAGGTTTTGCTAAATTCTTGAAACCGTTTCTCTTTTTCTCAGGCAACAGCGGCAGCCAACAACATCTCAGCCACGCCAACGTTCTTGTTCTTCAGGAACCGGGTCCGGGTGGATCAGTATCAGGGGGCAGACTCCGCCGGTCTGGAGGAGAAAATCAAACAGCACACAGAGAATGACCCGGGAAACAGCGAGGACTCCGACATTCCAAAGGGATACGTGAGTTGACAATGTTACTGACGCCTCTTGGCTGTAGGTGTGTGTGTGTGTGTGGGTGTGTGTGTGGGTGTGTGTGGGTGGTGTGTGTGTGATGTAATGTTACGTTTTATAAATTGACCATCAACGTGTATTAAATAGTCCTTTTTCGTTACTCTTGGAAATGTCCTGTAGAAAGTAAGAAATTATATCTGACGGGGGAAAACCAAGAAGCAAAGCAGTGTACACTTTGCATCGAGATATGTTTGCCTTTTTATATCAGCGAAATAAGACAATGTAGCATATATATAATATATGAAGAGAAGAAATAAAAGTTTAAAACGGAACAAGGCAATAAGTATGTACAGTATTTGTGCGACACGGAGAAAATGTCAGCCACACGAATATGTAATTGTAACATAAAGCCAGGAGTTGAGTTTGTTTTGCTTCTTTTTCAGATGGACCTCATGCCTTTTGTCAGCAAAGCCGGCTGCGAATGCCTCAATGAGAGCGACGACTGCGGCTTCGATAACTGCTTAATTAAAGACTCCACCTACATGGAGTCTGACTGCGATGAACAGGTAAGAGCTGTCCAAAATCTGCCCAAATGTGTGATCTTGCAATCACAAGAATGAAGAACAATTCAGTCAGTTCATGCATTTCTCACATTAGTTTGTCATTTTTCCCAGTCCCAAAAAAACAAAACAAGTAGGTTGGAAGCGTGATTTCTTTTAATCACCCCATTTTCAACACAAAACATGTCTCCAACAAGCCAAAATCCTCGCAGATTCTGTATGTAATTGCATATGGGATTTTATTTCCCCAAGAAGTTGTTGTCAGTCAGAGATTTTTCCCAGCGGTCCGCTTCAACACTGGATCTAGCCTGTTTTTGAACTTTTTGTCATCTGCATTGATCGATCAAAGACATGCGATCGCACATGACATGCAGCGTGTAGCCAGTCACATTCTGCTGATTTACTTTGTAGCGGCTAATGTAACCCTAAACTGTGATAGCAGGGCCAGAGCTGGGGAGATACTTTACAGTGGAGGTTCTAGTTGCGAACAGGTTTTTTTTTATTTTTTTATTTTTATATGTAACCTGTAGCCTCACAAACCCATACCATGTAGTTGGCTGACGACATGCTCCTTGCCTTGGAAGTAAAGCCTGCAGGGTTTTCCCTACCATTAAAAGGCTTAGGGGAAGCACCCGAGCTGTTTTGGGCAGCACCTAAGCCGAATGAATGTAACTAAATTACTTTACTCAGATGATTGTAGTTGATCCCCAGCAGACTGAGAGAGTTATTAATTTATTGTCTGCTCTACATTTTCCAACGTTTTAGACACAAATATGGTATTAATAATGGTCCAAAATTATATGAAATAGCTTCTTCTTTTCTTTTTTTTTTTTAACTCAACATTTTCTTGAGAAAGGACCTCTAACCCCACTTGCTTTCACAAACCTAGGGGAGACACTGGCTTGGTCTGTAAGAAGCTAGTTAGCCGAATATGCTAACAATTGCGTTTTGTGGCAGATAAACAACAACTCCTGCCTGATAAATTAAATTGTAATTTGTCTAATACGTTGCTGTCCTTTTAATCTTGTCTAGTTGCTGATAACTATTGCCTTCAACCAGCCTGTGAAGCTCTTCTCTATGAAGCTACTATCCTCAGATTTTGGTGAGTTTTTTTTTTTTTTTTTTTTTTTTTTTTATGCTGCTCTGCACTTAGTTAATAATTACTAACCGGATAGCTCAGTTGGTAGAAAGGGTGCCCATATATAGAGGTTTACTCATTGACGCAGCGGCCTGGGTTTGACTCCGACCTGTGGCCCTTTGCTGCATGTCATTCTCCCTCTCTCTCTCCGTTAATTTCTTCAGCTGTCCTGTCAAAATAAAGGCTGAAAATGCCCAAAAAATTATCTTAAAAAAACCCATTACTAACCATTAATTAAACATAATTAATCTGAATCTCTCATCTGGAGATATTGCGAATATTCAGTTCCCCGATAACGAATTTCCGATCCTTTGCTCCGTTTTCCCTTCCCTCCCTCCTTCCACCCTTCTCTCCCAATCCTTTCCCTCTCCTTTCTCTCTGCTCTTATTTCTTCATCATCTTGTCGTTCTCTGTATCAGCCCAAGCCCCTAAGGTGGTGAAGCTGTTCATTAATCTCCCCCGGTCGATGGGTTTCGACGACGCCGAGCGATGCGAAGCCACTCAGACTCTGGAGCTGTCGGAAGAAGACTACAAGGAGGACGGGTTGATTCCTCTGCGCTACGTCAAGTTCCAGAATGTCCAGAGTGTTACGGTAAGGAGCAGATTATCGTGCAGAACTGCTGAAACCGAGCCGTGGTTAGGCTTGAGACAAAATGTCTTATACAGTGTATTGAAATTAGAGGTCGACCGATTAATCGGCCGATTTTTGGCATTTTTTAACATAATGGCATCGGCCAATATCCCAGTATATCAAGCCGATTATTGGCAGGCGCATCTGCGGGCAGCCTAGTGTTAAAAACATGATTAGGCGACATTTTTTACAGTGCACTCAGACCAGCTGCCTCCAGCCCCTCCCCTCGTGAATTCTTGCGCTGTGTGTCTCGCACAGTCACTTTGTTTAACTGTAGGCCTACTAATAAAACTGTACAAAACACCGCGGCCACACCGCTGTGGAAGCTCCCCGAATGTCATTTATCAGAGTCTGGTTTTTACCCTTGTCCGTGACAGTCTCATCCACTAACTGAAGCTATCCGCTAACGGAGCTAACCGCTAACGGAGCTAATCGTTGCTAACAGAGCCTTCAGTTCTCCGTGCCTGTATCCATTAACTGCATCTATGGACTCGAACACGAGTAAAACCCTTACTTTTATTAAATTGGCTGGACTAGTTTTAAATTATAACTCAGTTGTTTGAATGACAGAAATCTGCTCAGATAAGATCCTAATGAGTGCAACAGGACATGTAACAGTAGGATCCCCAAAACACAGATACAACAAGGTGAACAAGAATTGACTTTAGATAGCCCTAGTCTGATGTGACTCAACAGGAGTTAAATAGTGTTCAGATTAATAATAACATGTCACTTTCTGTGAAGCTTGCAGATTTGTATTCTCATAAGTTTAAATGCTGCTAAGTGCACTAAACTTTATTTTTTCATTTAAAAGTTTATTTGACAAAGTTTATTTTCTTCTTACCTGTTTCGTTTATTTAATATATTTTTCATACATTATTTATACAATATACAGTATGTTTTTACATTATACAAGTGTAGATTGGTGAAGTGTTCAATAAATGTTTTTGTTGAGAAATTCTGTGTATATTAGTGTTACATTTTGTCTTTCAAATAGAGGTTTAAAAACAAGCACATATCGGCCAAATATCGGCCAAAATTAATCTGCAGCATTTATCGGCATCGGCCAGAGAAAACCCATATCGGTATCTCTAATTGAAATGCACTGGCTAATATAAAGACGTTTACACACTGGGGCCTTTTTTTTTTTTTTTTTTTTTTTCTAGCGATTAATCCACACGTCAAAACTGTTTTTTTCATGAGAACGCAAATATTATGTGGCGATAAAGCGATTTACATTTTTTTTCCGAAGTGCATATTTTTTTTTTACATCAACCAATCCCATTGTGTTGTTGACTTATTATGAGGATCATAACACAACAACACAAGGCTGTATAAACGGGGAACGTTACTTTCAACCTTGACAAAGGCAACGTTTACCAGAGACCCTCTCCGTTTCACTCTATATACAGTCTATGGACAACACTGCGTAACTGTTTACCAGAGGGAATTCAATTCCTCAAGAGTATTTTGCTTAAAGGAAACTCGGTATAATAGCTTACAGTAGCTTAGTGTTAGTTTTTCCTGCTTTGGATCCCGACTGTGGTCCACCCAGCAGCCAGAGAAACAAGACACGGGAAACCTCCGGTGGTCTGGAGGTGCTGCAGCATGTACAGTATTTGTGCTCAAACTGCAGACTCTAGCTACGGTACATTCACTTGATATCTTCACCGCTACGCGTTACCTCTCCTCTGCTCCGATCGCTCACACTCGTCCGATCACACCACATGGACCATCACTTTCTCACGTTCGCTTCACCAGCATCCCCAGAAGGACCTCAAACTGCCCCACCGACATGGTAGATGAGCTGGCACCAATACTCAAACCTTTTATTGAACAACTGTCGCGAATGTGCATTGCTGCCGGTATGAATAGTTTTGATGCAAAACTAGGGCTGGGCGATATGAAATACGAAGTATCACAATATTTTTGACCAAATACCTCGATACCGCAACAATATTATAGTGTTGACTAATGGTGCTTTCACAAAATATTTACACAATGAGATTTTTGATAAATAATCATCAGTAATGTGGATATAATGACTAAGTGGGTAAATGCAAATTATAGAACAGTTACAACAGTCTGGTAAGTTCAGAAAATGACATCACTTTACTGTAATGCAGCCTTTAAAACCAGGAAAAGACAACTCTTATGCCATATTACAATATTACGATATCCAAAATCTAAGACGATATCTAGCCTCATATCACGATATCGATATAATATCGATATATTGCCCAGCTATATGCGAAACATTTGCAGGCGATGCTTTGTCGGTATGACTTTTTTGCTGTGTCATCACCATTCATATCTATACAATCACTGTGACCATTAATATCTATACAATGTGTTTATGGTGAAATTGTTCACAAGAAGTTCTTCATATATCTAGCTTCTAATTGTTACTCACAAAGTGCACCAGGTTGATGCATTTAACTTTCAAATGTACAAAACTTTATTCTGGGTGCGCATGCCCACAGACACCCCTAGAGGGTCCAAGGTCCACCACAGTCTCACAGAATCCTGTGGGAAAGCTGCAGGACCAGGTTTCACTCTGCTTGGAATTGTGCCGTTTTTGAGCGTACTACCTATTTCATTTTCAACTGGGTTGCGATGTATATTGATGGTATTTGTCTTTTTTTTTTTTTTTTTTTTTCTCCCCTTTACTAGTTGTTTGTGAAGTCAAACCAAGGAGATGAGGAAACGACAAAAATCAACTACCTGACATTCATAGGCACTCCAGTACAGGCCACCAACATGAGCGACTTCAAAAGGGTATGGACCAGTTAGAGCACCCCGGACTCATTAATGTTCAGATATGTTTGAGTGTTTTGTACTCAACATGGTGGATCATTTTATTCTGTTGCCATGTAGGTTGTGGGAAAGAAAGGAGAGAGTCACTGAGCAGGTGAACCAAGGGGAGGATGAGAAGAAGAGGAAGAGGAAGAGGAGGCTGCAGATACATCCAAGGACTGTCCCTCTGCCAAAGCTGCCACACTCTGCTGTGCCACACAAAAGAAACCCACAGCCTTCAGCGGACCTCCTCAAGCTCTAAACGAATTCTCCGTCTGTGGAGACTCTATAAATCATTTGTATTGTAATTCCGATGAAAATCACTGTAAATAAAACACAATCCTTTTTCAAGGGAAAGTGCGTTGTCTGTTTTCTGTGGGAGCAGTAGCAGTGAATGTGGCACTGGTAGCAATACAGATAGTAGCCTGTGTGGATGTAGCTTGGACATCAGTAATATAGGCAACAAGTGCAGCACTCTCTGTATTACGGATAAATAACACATTTATTTTGTCTGTGCACTTAGCAGCAAACTGCCCAGAAATTGTTGTTATTGCAGGTTTAAAGTCTGTTTAAATAACTAACCAAGTACAGTACAGTTTTCATGGTTCTAGGAACAGCAGCCTGAAGTTTCTTTCTTCCAAATCAATTAATAAAGTTGACTTTTCAAGGGAAAGTAGTTCTCAGAAAAAAGTGCAGACAGGGTGTTAAGAGCAGATGTGAAATCCAAACTGTCAGTCAGAAGGACAAGATTTCTCTTCTTTTGGACTGTAATCTCTCAAAAATACTGCCGACCTCAGCAATTAAACATTTAAGTACATTTAAATTTAATATTTATTGCCTACAGTACAGGTATACCTACGTATTAATACGTACAATATTAAATACATATTGATCAGTGTGTACTTCATAATGTGTTACACTGCAGACTAACCTCCAACTGATTTGACCTTTGGTCAGGCCTGTGTGGGTGTGTACGACAGGGATTGATTGACAGTTTATGACCTATCCTATGCAGTTTTGGCACACCTGTCATACACCTTTATTACATAAGGATAGGGGGGGGGCTATAAACACACGATGCCTTTCCTCTTCCTGGAATGAATCAAGATCATAGCCCTCGCTCCTCCTCCTGCCCTCAAACAGCCAATCCCCTCAGTCCATGTATTTCCTGCTTCCTGTCCCCTCCTCTGTCCTGCCAGTATTGATGAGCGGACCGACTCTTTTCAAAGAATTGGTTCCTTAGAGTTGATACATGGAAATGTATCAAAGCTTTTAAACCTTTCGAGTTTAGCAAACTACAGCGTCAGTTTATCAGTGATACAGTCCGTTCAAGTAGTGCAAGTCAGTTTTCTACAACATGGCTGCTGCCCGCCTCACAAAACATTTTCCTAAAATGCATTTAGCAGCCATCATAAGTTTACATTATTAAAAATGACAAATGCATTTTAATGCAAGACTTAAACCCAAAGCTCTATAACACACAGAAGTCTGAAAAATGACCAACTGAGAAGCAGGTGAATGCACCATTAACCTGCCATGGACAATACATAAAAGAGTCGTTCAAAAATATTTGTTCGTTCATTTTCGCCCATCACTATCTGCCTGTGTACATATGGGTGTAACCAACATGCTGTATTGTGCAAGAGCTGACCAGTATTGCGTATGAAGAAAATGAACGTTCACTGTCTCTGAGAGGTGAAATGGCGCAGCGAGGAATTCAGATGGACCAGGAAAAACTCTGCTGTTCGATCTGTCTGGATCTACTGAAGGATCCAGTGACTATTCCCTGTGGGCACAACTACTGTATGAGCTGTATTAAAAGCCACTGGGATGAAGAGGAACAGAAGGAAATCCACAGCTGTCCTCAGTGTAGACAGACCTTTGGATCGAGGCCTGCCCTGGGGAGAAACACCATGTTGGCAGATTTAGTGGAGGAACTGAAGAGGACAGGACTCCAAACTGCTCCGGCTGATCACTGCTATGCCGGACCTGAAGATGTGGCCTGTGATTTCTGCACTGGTGGGAAAGTGAAAGCTCTCAAGTCCTGTCTGCAGTGTCTGGTCTCTTACTGTGAGCAGCACCTCCAGCCTCACTATGAAGTTGTTCCATTAAAGAAACACAAGCTGGTCGACCCCTCCCAGAAGCTCCAGGAGAACGTCTGCACTCGTCACAACGAGGTGATGAAGATTTTCTGCCGCACTGATCAGAAATGTATCTGCTATCTGTGCTCCATGGATGACCATAAAGGCCACGACACAGTTTCAGCTGCAGCAGAAATGACTGAGAGGCAGAAAGAGCTCGGCTTATGTCTGCAAAAGATCCAGCAGAGAATCCAAAACAGGGAGAAACATGTGAAGGTGCTTCAACAGGAAGCGGAAGCTATCAATCACTCTGCCGATAAAGCTGTGGAGGACAGCGAGAAGATCTTCAGAGACGCCAAGCAGCAGATCAGATCTCGTCAGAAAACGGAAGTAGCTCACGTCAACGAGCTTGAGGAGAGGCTGAAGCAGGAGATCACTGAGCTGAACCGGAAGCTCGCTGAGCTGGAGCAACTGTTAGACACAGACCATCACATCCAGTTCCTGCGCAATTTCATCTTGCTGTCGCGTCTTAGTGAAGCTACAGACTCACCCGGCATCGATAGCCGTCCTCTGAGGTACACTGAGGATGTGACTGCGGCTGTGTCAGAGGCCAGAGATAAACTACAGGACATTCTGAGTGAGGAATGGACCAACATGTCGCTGACAGGGACTGAAGATGTTTTACTGCCACAGGCAGAACCCAAGACCAGAGCTGAATTCGTACAATATTCATGTCAAATCACACTGGATGAGAACACATTCTATGGGAAATTTATGTATTTGGATTACCTAAGAGCAACACACAGATATGATTTTAAATATGACCATTATGGTCACCCAGACAGTTTTACTGACTGGGCTCAGGTTTTGTGTAGAGAAAGTCTGACTGGACGTTGTTACTGGGAGGTGGACTTTGGAGGGAACGGCATTTTTATAGCAGTTGCATATAAGAGTATTAGCAGAAAAGGAAGAGAAAGTGCATTTGGGCACAATGACAAGTCTTGGGCATTACAGTGTTTCCATAATGGTTATGAATTCAGACATAACAACATCAGAACTCCCGTCACTGGTCCTTGGTCCTCCCGAGTGGGGGTGTACCTGGATCACAGTGCAGGGGTTCTGTGTTTCTACAGCGTCTCTGAAACCATGACCCTCCTCCACAGAGTCCAGACCACATTCACTCAGCCACTCTGTCCTGGACTTGGTGTACATCATAATGGTAATTATGCTAAAATCTGCACAGGTTCAAACATAGAGGACTGAAATCCACAGAGACAAGACAACACAAATGACAACTTATATAGGGTTTATGTATGTAGCGATATGTCTCATTTAGCCATAGTTGTTATCACTGCATGATGAGCGAGTTTTCATCTTCTTTCATCTTTAAAGTTAAATATGTGCATGTGTGATTAAATGTGAAAAAAATGAAGATTGGTTTAAAATGTATATAAATGAATAAAATACAAATAGAAAACTAAAAACACAATTAGTTTGGGATATTTCTTCTTTTCAATCTGTATTGAGAAGGTAATAAGTAACTTGTGATCTTTGTTTCTGTAAACTAGTTAAGGATTGTCGGAGATTATTTTCTGATATTTGAAGGAAAAGTAGCAATTTAAAAATCATATCTCTGGCAATAAATAACTGAACACAATAAATACATGTTATTATTGATATTGTCATATAGACCTCTCAGAACGTTGCCTGTTGTAACAAATTTGCTGTGATTATTGACCATCATATAATAAAATTGAATTAAATAGTAGTTCTTGCTTGATGTATGTTTGTATTGTTGCTTTAATATTCACAGCTCTCTAGTTTGCTGCATGGGTCTCAACGGAGTGGCACTATAAGTACCGGTATTTTCTTTGTTACAGCATTTTAATATATCACCTTAACATTAAATAAATATTTAAACCTTTTTGTCAATTGATTCTTTTTTTACCCCGTTCCCAAATTCTTTAAAACTTAACTGACTAAAAAACATTTGTATATTTTTCTGTGTATATTCAACATGATCAGTTTTTCCCTAATGTGCGTTGTATTTTTGTATAGTAATGCATCATACTTGTATTTTGCAAAAACAGATTTATGTAATGTGCTGATTATACGGAAGAGTATTAGGCCCACAAGCGAAAAAATGTATTGGGTTCTGAGTAGAGATGGTCTCCAATACCAGTATCGGTATTGGCTCCGATACCGCCTAAAACGCTGGTATCGGAAAGTACTGGAGTTTATGCACCGATCCGATACCACGTAATAAAGCCCTAAAGAAAATCTACGTTAAAGTAGTTTATTTATGTTCTGTTTCCGTTATAACTGATATAATAAAAGAAAGTTCTGTGGCATTCATTGTTTGTGATTGTTCATATTCTACAAAGAGTTTAACCTGAGCCAGACCGACAACAACGATAGAAATCATATCACATCCATACAGGGATAGTAGTATCAGAATCGGTATCGGGAAGCAAAAATCGGGCCATCTCTAGTTCTGAGTTTAAAGTCAGAATTATGAGAAAAAAGTCAAAATTCTGACTTTTGGCCCTAATCCTGTTCCCTACAATCAGCACATGACATAAATCTGTTTTAGCAGAGAGAAAAAATGTAAACTTAAAAAAGAAATTTACTTAAAAAGAGGATTCTGACTTTTACACTCAGAACTCAAATACCGTACATTGTTCACATGTGGCCCTACTCCTCTTGTCTAAGATGTAACCAGTTAACTGACAAGGAACCCCACCAATTGGATTTGCTGTTATGGGAAGTGACGTTTACACGCTCGCCAATCAGTGAACTGTGCCGAAAGCCTTCCTTCGATTACCCCGAGCTGCGGCTGGGCTGATGTAAAGTTACGTTTTCCGCAGCTGCTGAATCAGAGCGGAATATACACCACCTACAGTAGATTCTGGCGTTTCATTTCCATTTTTTTTAAATAAATATTCTTCAGTTTCCACTTCTCAGCGGACTGTCGTAACACCTGGTCTGACATGGCGACGGAGATAACGAAAGGTGTGGAACAGGTCTCATTGGGTAAGAAAGAAATAGCTAACCTGAGCTAGCAAGCTAGTGAGCTAACTTCCAGATAAACGTGTGTCCAGCATATTGCATCAGTTGCAGTGCTGCAAGCAGTTAGCATTTAAGCTAACGCTAATTTCTGATTCTGTAGCTAGGTGTCTGATTTGATATCAGGTTTACACCACAGTCACTTAGCGCTAACTTAGCCTGCGATGCCGATTAAAGATACAAAATTAGCCAGACAGAGGAAACCGTAAGCTAAATATTTAACCAATGACAGCTGTCAGTTGCCTGTACAGCAGCTAAGGGGCTGCGTCAGTCAGTTAACCCGGTGTAATTTTTGCTTTGTAATTTTACTGTCTTTTAGTCAACGATGTAAAAATAAAAATAAGTCACCAAGGACAATATTTCAGTCATTTGTGATGCTTTCGGTTTCGTCTTTAAGCGCCACTTGTCAACACATGTAAGGTCAGAATAGTCTATATGTATGCTATTCTTAACACATCTCATCTAACGTTATTCTTATGTCTCTGAGTCCGTACCAAGCTAAAAGTCTGGTGGCTGTTCGTAACTGCCTCCTTAAAGCTCTGACTGTACCTTACTAAATGAATGAATGAAGCTTTATTCGGTTACTAAACATAAAACATAATAAAAGTACAGCAAGTTCATTACAAACAAGGGTGGTAACCGAAAAGGTGTAGGCTAGCTTATTACGCCTACCCTATTTACAAAACAACATCTACCCATCAGAAATTAAACATAAACAATATACATGCATAAACATATCTCATATGCATACACATATACATACATACACATACATATGCATGCACATATACATACAACATACCTATACGATAAAGGAAATGGAGGAAAAATGAAGTTGGTTTACTAAAGCTGCAGATGACTGAGCTCTTTAAAATGTGCATCCATCAATATTGCTCTAAGAGGCAGAAGTTCAAAACTTACTCATCCTTCAGCGAAAACAGTGGCTGATGTACTGATGACCAAAAATGTAAGATAAGATATAATAGACTTTTATTAATCCCACACTGGGGAAATTACTGTGCTAAAGCAGCTCAAAAGACAAAACATGTACACACATCAGAATAATACAAATACATTAAGAAGACATAGGAGGAAAAAAAAAAAATATATATATATATATATATATATATATATATATATATATATATATATATATATATATATATAAAGTAAAAGAAATAGAAAACAAATGTGGTAGTCAGTCTGTCATTACTTAAGGACTAACCTATCCTATATTTGGCACTTTGTGTGTGACCATAGTCACACGGTTCCTACTGAAGATGTAAATCGGGAATCAGAATCAGCTTTATTTGCCAGGTTTGCATAAACAAACAGACAGTAAGAAATATAAAAGTACTGTTAAGTATACAGTATAACAATACAATAGAATTTACAAGAAATATACAATAACAATTGAAGAGAGGGAAGTAATAGTGCAATATCAGTGTAGTCTGAGATTTAAGTTTAAATATAAATGTAGTGCAAGGCAGTGCAGTGCACTGGTAATATATTAATAACCATATTGTAATTGTAAGATTGAACTATACGGTGTGCCTGGTTAGCTCACCTGGTAGAGCGTGGGCCCCATGTACAGAGGCTTAGTCCTCGCCGCAGCGGCTGCAGGTTCAATTCCAACCTGCGGCCCTTTGCTGCATGTCATTCCCCTTCTCTAGCCCCCCTTCATGTCTAAGCTTTCCTATCGAATAAAGGCCTAAAATGCCAACAAAAAAAATCTTATAAAAGATTGAAATATACATGAGGTAGATGAGCAGAACAGTGTTGATTGGCTTTGTTCAGTTGGACAGCTGGAAACTGCTAGAAACTGTACTTTTTAGCAAATGGTACACAAAAAGGAGTACATGTTAAATCCAGGGTTCCCCCAGGTATTTAATATGAGTGAGAGGGAGTTCTGCATAGGGCTGGGCGATATGGAGAAAATCAAATACCACAATATTTTTGACCATACCTTGATATCGATACTGCAACGATATTGTAGTGTTGACTATTGGTGCTTTCATAAAATATTTACACAATGAGATTTTTGATAAATAATCATTGATAATGTGGATGTAATGACTAAGTGGGTAAAGGCAAATAATAGAATAGCTAGAACAGGCTGGTAAGTTCAGAAAATGACATCACTTTACTGTAATGCAGCCTTTAAAACCAGGAAAAGACAACACTTATGCCATATCACGATATTACGATATCCCAAATCTCAGACGATATCTAGTCTCATATCACGATATAGATATAATATCGATATATTGCCCAGCTCTAGTTCTGCGTCTCACTCTGCCTCTGCTTCACAGGTGAGATGTATGTATCGGACAAATGTGGCAGTGACCAGGATGGGGACGGCACGCAGCAGAAACCCTTCAAAACTCCTCTCAAGGTAGAACGGTCACGTATTTTATTTGTTGTTTCCAGGCACGTGTTTCAAACGGTAGTAAAAATAGTAGGCATATTTGCCTCACTGGTTGATCCAGTTGCACTGATTTGTCTGTCAGCATCTCACTCTGTTTATGAACAAATCCTCACAGGCTCTGATGTTCGCTGGGAAGGAGCCGTTTCCGACCATCTACGTAGAATCACAGAAGGAGGGAGAGGTTGGTTTAAAAAAAAAAAAAAAAATCTTTTTCTCATTTCCTTATTTTCACTTTAAACCTTTATCATATCAGCGTACTATATACACAGGAAATTATTCTGTCTGGTTTTAGATAGTGTAGAAAATCCTCACTTTTGACTTTGCAGGCTTTATTCCGACCAGAGCTGCAGCGTCTGTTTTCACTAGTTCATATATTACACACTATCATCTGCCGAAGGTTTTTGCCACTGTTCAGCTGCACCAGTGTTTGACTGCAGTTAAAACCTGCCGAATCAGGTCTTGTTGCCGCTTGATACAGTAGATGCACAATAGATAAGCTGCACTAGACCTCAAACAGTTTGAAAGGACAAAGATCGCTCTTCTTTTCAGGTTTATACTTGTATTTTGGGTTTCTACTAAAACATGTTTACATGCTTTAATGTTCACACATTATCTTTCTCATAATATCACCCTTTTGTCTGAAACGCTACATTTTAGCACCTCTCTTTTAAAGATTTTTTTTGTTTCGTTTGGCCTTTTACACCTTTATTAGACAGGACAGCTAGGTGAGAAATGGGGGGGAGACATGCAGGAAATCGTCACAGGTCGGACTCAAACCCTGGACCTCTGCGTCGAGGCATAAAGCTCTATGTAAATGTGCGCCTGCTCTACCAACTGAGCCAACCCGCACAACGCCTCTCTTTTAAAGTTGCCCTCCCAATTAGCCCAGTCTGCTCTGATTGGCTTGCGTGAGCCTGCATGTGACACATAGGAAGGGAAGCCAAATCTGAATGGTTGAATCCCATGTTTTTTTGACAAAGGCAGACCAGAAATAACTGACTGGGTTGTCTTATTTTCATTGTTTTATTAAGTTTGTGGGTTGGTAGGCACTCCTGATACCCACGTGTATGTGCACAGACACTGAAAAAGTGAGTTTTTCATGGTATGTCCCCTTTAAAGTAAAGGAGAAAAAAACTTTGACGTGTAATCCACTATCCCTGGATGCCCAAGAATAAACTGACACACTTTATATGTTGCTTTCAGTCAGTTCATAAGTGTTTCTGCTCTGTCTCTTCCTCAGCGTTGGGCCGTGATCTCTAAGACGCAGATGAAGAACGCAAAGAAGGCCTTTAACCGCGAGCAGATGAAGTGCGATGCCAAAGAAAAGAAGGAGGTGTGTTGGCTTCACATCTCCTGCGAGAGCAACGAGCTAGGATTCATGTCAAGAAGCAGATGCGGCGTTTTTAAATGTTTGCTCCATGTCTGTTGTGGCAGGCAGAGGACAACGACAGGAGAGAGAAGAACATTGAAGAAGCCAAGAAGATAATCATTGAGAACAACCCCAGCCTGCCTACGCCTGAAACGGTCAGACACAACGTTTCGACCATTTTATCCGTGTCTGTATCTAATGTCCTCGTTGGATGTTGGTAGAACTGCTAAAACATCACTGCTAAAATCATTTAATGACTTTTTGTAGTTACACTTCATCTTAAACTTCATTCTAAGTGTTTATCACCGTATTTGTCATTAATCACAACTCCACATTTAAAGCATTTGTAACTGGTGCATAGACAATTAATGAATGCTTGATAACACAAAACATAGGATATGAACGTAGTCATAAGTATTTAATTTAATTTAATTTGATTTAGTTATATAGACCAGAGATCTTCAACAGGGGGTCAGGGACCCCTAGGAGGTCCTCAGAGTCACTGCAGGGGGGGCCTCCAAATTATTGTTGATTTTTTTAAAGGTTTTTTTTTTTTCCAAAACTTAAAATGTCTTACCATGAATCCAACATGTCATTAGCAAATATAAATCCCCACTAATGATAGGCTTACTGGCCTGTAGGTAAGATAGGCCTAAGAATTCAATGTGCCACTAGTATGCTTAACATTAAAAGATCATCAATTAAATCCTGCCAACAATTATTCTTTTAATAGCTTCGTTTTCTATGCAGAAAACGTATGTAGAAGGGCTTTGGGCTGCCCTACACGTTATTGTAGGCCCAGTTTGATATGCAACTTTATTTTATACAATCTATGTAGTAGGGGGTCCCTGCTCCGTCTCTCTTTCAGTTAAGGGGTCCTTGGTTTAAAAAACATTGACTACCCGTGATATAGACCGAACCAGTGTGCGCTAACAACAATCATCAGTCCATCACCGACACCGTTTTTAAAAGTATTGCTTTAGCACCGGTATCAGAAACAAACATACTATACCCGACCCTACACAACTGGTACTTGAGTTGAATTGCAGAGAGATGTTAAATGGACAAGCTTATTTATTTCTTTCGTCAGCCGTAACATTTGTAGATATATAGTTAAACACGTGGGTCTGACCTATCTGGTGGGAGGGTGCCGATTAGGGCTGCAGCTATCGAGTATTCCAACGATTATTCCATCGATTAACCGAGTAATCGGATAAGAAGTCATCCTCATCATCGTTCCTCTTCATCCCCTATGGGACATAAGGCTTCAGTGAGCACTCTCCATTGCATTGAGTCCCTGGCAGCATGTAGTGCCTCTCCCCATGACAGGTTCATCTGTTCCAGCTCTTGTGTCGCAGTTCTGCGCCAGGTGGTTTTGGGCCTCCCAGGTTTTCTTTTGCCAGGTGGTGTCCATCTTAGGGCGACTTTTGTGACGCGCTCCTGCTCCATCTTCGACACGTGTCCTAGCCATCTCAGGCGTAAAAGGCCAAAAGATCTGGCATATTCGTCGGAGGCATCCATTATGGAACACTTCCATTCTCCTCATGTCTGTTTTGACAACTCGCCAGCTCTCTGGATAAGAAATGCTTTTGCTTTATAGTAAATAGCAATAGTAAATATATAAATGAGAGGTTTCATTTTTAGAAAAAGCAACAATTGTATTGCTTAAATTGCATACAATAACAGGAATAGACGCTAATATTTTTAAGCATTATTTTCGCTCATATTGTAATCTGAGCCGTCAGTCTTCATGGCATGTATCAACAGCATGAATGTATTAAGAGAACGGTCAACAGCAGCGTCAGCCCGTTGTGCGACCGTTATAATCATCCGTGCGGAAACACAGCGTCATACAATTTTAGTTGTTTTTATATATATATATATATATATATATATATATATATAAAAAACGCTACTTTGGCTCAGATGCAGTAGCCTGTCTCTGTGTCATCACTCTGTAGTCTCACTCAATGTCCCGCCCACAGTACTCTGTGATTGGTTACACTCCAGGAAACTCCTATCAACACCACTGAAGGCTGCTGTGCCTCTGACAGAGCTGTGTTGTCCTTTTGGCAGACATTACTTAAGTTGCAATAAAACCTCACAATCATATATTAATCATATATTTATATATATATATATATATATATATATATATATATATATATATATATATATATAGTATGTTTTTAATTATATTATAAATATAACAAATTTAGAAATGTGTTTTTCTACAAAAATAGTTTTTCCATTACATTAATGGCGCCATAATAAAATTGTTCAATTGTCTTGAGCTTACAAGGAGCAAAGTAGATCTTTAAAACAAGGGTGGGCTCGTCTTAGCGTTCAATGTTGTCTAAACGCGAGTGTCTAAAGTTTGCAGCATTTAGTTTTTAATCAGGAGCTCTCTGAGCAAAGAATAAGAAAATATTACCAAAAAAGTGCCCAACCCCAAATATAGCTGTGCCCTGTTGTGCTTAATGACATAAGTGTTAACCATGTTTGCAGGTTAAAATCCATCATCTGGAGGCCAAGAGAGGGCAGAGAGTCAAAGTGTTTGGATGGGTTCACCGCCTCAGGAGACAGGGTGAGGAGCCTGGCACATGAAAACAAACACAACTGGTTTAGCCTGTAAATGTTTATTAATTCCTGACGCTCCATTTTAAAAAGGAATCCAACAGCTGAGTTAGAAGATGTGTTTGACTCCTATCTTTGCTCACTGTATGTTTCCTGTCTCCTACAGGGAAGAACCTGATGTTCATCGTCCTGAGAGACGGAACTGGTTTCCTCCAGTGTGTCCTGTCTGATCTCCTGGTACAGCTTCATAACCTCACCATTTTACACTCTTTATAGTGTTTAATCTTTTGTCTATCTTTGTTATTTAATAATTGAAGCTGAGATCAATTATCTTCTAAAAGTGTATGTTTTAATTTCCATGGCTTTATTATTTACAAAAAAGACAACTGTAACAAAGCTAGGTTTTTAAGTAATTTAGTTTTTCTGAAATGGAATTAATGGAAGAATGTGAAAACGGAGGATGTAACCAAAAAAACTGACAGGAGAATAAATTAATTTAGATAAATACACACGCACCACACTTGAGGTTGTGTTTGTCACTCACTATAAGTGGATGACAAACACTTGCATCATTTTGTAAGCCTCAAACCTGATTTACTTCATATTGAGGCAAAATAAAGCTTTTCATCAGAACATGCTCAAAACGAACATGTTTGATTTTTCAAATTTAGTAAGCACTTCAAACACAAGTTATCAATGTCACACAAGTTAACGATCATACTATATTCTTGCCTCTGATGCTAACACTGGCTTGTTTTTCTCCTTCTTGACTTCAGTGCCAGTGCTACAACGGCTTGATGCTGTCCACAGAGAGTACTGTAGCTCTGTACGGGACTGTCACTCCTGTTCCTGAGGGGAAACAGGTAAACACACCTGCTGCTTAACAGACAGAACCTGCAGTACGTGTACATGCGTGCAAAAAAAAAAATAAATAAACCAGCAGGAACTGGTGGAACAGACAACATATTTACATGAACTGTATCAACCTAGTCTTTGTAAGATCCACATCTACAAACCCCGATTCCAATGAAGTTGGGACAGAAAAAATGTGATTTGCAAATCCTTTTCAACCTATATTCAATGTTCAAACTGATAAACTTTAGTGTTTTTTTGTGTGCAAATATTCACTCATTTTGAATTTGATGCCTGCAACACGTTCCAAAAAAGCTGGGACAGGGGCATGTTTACCACTGTGTTACATCCCCTTGCTTTGTAATGTATTCAATTAAATATAGGTTGGAATAGGTTTTGCAAATCATTGTATTCTGTTTTATTTTTTAGTTTACACAACGTCCCAACTTCTTTGGAATTGGGCTTTGTACATGCAGCAGGTTAATCATTTTTGTAAATACTTAACAGTACCTAACAGTGTATTTTAGTTCTACGAGTTTCATCACAGAGCTCTGCTGGCACAGAGGTTCAAGGTAGTTTTATCCTTCTTCTAGACAAGAAGCAAACACCTTCCATTTTTTTTTTTCGGTATGCAACGCTTGATAGATTTGTTTTTTTAAATTATTAATGTAAATTGAATATCTTTACTGAAAATATAGACTTGGATCTGTTTGTGCTAAGACCTAGATAGTTTGTTTTAAAAGCTACTATCTTCTTCTGGTGTCACTTTTGTCAAATAATAATATTATGGATGCAGTTGTAGTGCAGGATGCATGCAGTCTAAAGAAACATGAAGAAGGTTGTCAGTCTTGTTTTGCTCTTCCAGGCGCCCGGAGGCCACGAGCTGCACTGTGACTTCTGGGAGCTGATTGGCTTAGCTCCAGCAGGCGGGGCAGATAACCTGCTGAACGAAGAGTCGGATGTGGACGTCCAGCTAAACAACCGACACATGCTGATCAGAGGAGAGAACGTCTCCAAGGTCCTCCGAGTGCGGTCCACCGTCACACAGTGCTTCCGGGAGCACTTCTTCAGCCGCGGATACTACGAGGTGAAGCACACCAACGCCTGAGTTTATTTCTGTTGGCAAAAAGCAATGAACAAAACAATCATTTTATCCAGTCAGATTTTTGCGTTCGCAGGTTTAAATGACTAACGTCGCAGATGATAGCAGCTGTAGCCAGCGCTTTATGGCGTAATATTTGTGCCACATTTCTGAGCGAGCAATTGTATATTTTTAGCACAGACATATATTTTTGAAGCACATACATTTTGAAGGTTAAAATGAATGAATATCCCGGTCCAAAATGCCTGGACTTCATCACAGGACCATAGGTCATGAAGTAATTGGCCGTCCTCTGTCTTACATTTCCAACAATTTGGTGTGTCTTTCAGACCAATTCTAAACAATCTGGAGGAAGTCCAATAGAAGCGATGCATAATCTTGAACTCAATGAGGCACACCCTCACATCGCGTGACGCCGTTAATATTCCTACAGATTCTGTCCCACTCCTCATCATCCAGTGTAATCCTCAGATCCCTTTCCCATGTCTTCTTGAACTTTTAATTTGAAGCAGAAGCAGCGATCTGTGCAAATCAAGAGAAGTGAATAAAAGATTTAATTATAAATTAGTCACCCTCTGAGCTTAATCACAAATCAGTTATTGCACTAACCCAGGAATCCAACCTTCCAAGTTATCCAACAGATAACTTGCGAATCAGATTTCAGACACATGCAGGTCATTCTGCTGCAGCCTTCTAACTGCCTTATCTGTTTGTCGGTCTGTTTGTCTGTCTTATTTTTTTCTGGGAGTAGATCACTCCTCCTACCCTGGTGCAGACTCAGGTGGAGGGCGGCTCCACGCTTTTTAACCTCAACTACTTTGGAGAGCAGGCGTACCTGACGCAGTCCTCTCAGCTCTACCTGGAGACCTGCATACCTGCCCTGGGCGACACCTTTTGCATCGCCCAGTCGTACCGGGCCGAGCAGTCCCGCACCCGCAGACACCTGTCTGAGTGAGCATGCCGTTCAACACTAA